>NC_090769.1:26454498-26754498 GCF_036898095.1 Palaemon carinicauda
ACACGTGCACATATATATATATATATATATATATATATATATATATATATATATATATATATATATATATATATATATATATATATATATATATATATATATATATATATGTATATATATATATATATATAATGTATGTTTACATGATTTTTTTTTTATAATGACTAGCTCATTTCTGTTCCCTGATTTAAAACTGTAGTAAATAAAACTCATCTTCAATTTAACGAAAGTTTGATAAGCTTTTACACATGCATACAATGTATGTTTACATGTATATCAGTATTTTTAATGACTAGTAGATTTGTTCCATGATTTAAAACTGTAGCAAATAAAACTAAATACTGTATTTTGACACAAAAATATGGTATTTTAAGCAAGCATGATAAGTATTTCAGACTGAATATGCCAAAATCCTCTTATTCTTAGTGTATAGATTCTCATAGAAGCAGTTAAGAAAAAATATTATTTTCTTGGATAAAAAGGAGATGAATTGTCAAAAAAAAAAGGGGGGGGAAATGAATTATGAGATTACACAGTTATAGAACTAACAATTTGTTTAATCTTCACAGAGAATTGCGACGTCACGACAAAGCAAGAGCGCACCGGGAACCAGCTGGAGCAATACCACATGGGTTATCAAGAGTGCCTTTCTGAAACCATGCAGTTCTTGGTCGAGTCAGAAGGCTTCTTCTCGGGCGATTCACTTTGCGTGAGACTCATGAATCACCTTACCAAGCACTGTGAGAAAATCCTCAACAGTAAGTCAGGTCTGATTGTCATACCCTTACTCATTTTTTTTTATCTGTTCAAGATCAGGTCTTTCTCACATTGTGTCTGTCTCTTTGTGAGTGATAACCATTTGTTTAAAGAATTTTTCCATTAAAAACATGAGACCGATATATAATAATAGAACTATTTAAACCTTCCCTGTCTAGTTGCCCATATGTTATTTTATATATAGCAAAGTAAGTTACATGATGATTGACAGAAGTCAATTATTTAGGATAGATATACAGAAATGGTATTTATGCATTCTTTCAACGAGATGGAAGTTTTGTAGGATTAGGTATCATATCGAATTTGAATTAGACAATATCCATTTCACCGAGCTGATGAGTGTCTCCTTTGAAGAGTCCCTCTTAACGTAACCCTTACATAATGGATCCTCGATCCCATGACAGATATCAGAAAGACTTTTGTGAAGGTTATCTGCAGGCTAAGGTCACTCATGACAATGGCTAGCGACTGCAGCTGTCCTCCTAGATAATACACATAACCTGACAATAAACAATGCAATATTGCACATCCAAGTCATGTTGAATTCTATGCCCTTAGTTTTGTTTGTGTAGAGTACACAGAGCTTTTGGGGGTCTCTTAGATCTTGATTTAAGAGGTTTTCGTCTCTGGGAGGTAGACATTATCTCTGCACTGCTGTCATTGCTCATTTTCAAAAGCTAAAGAAAGGTTTGGTGAATGTTGTTAAAAAGGACATTAAGGAAAATACGTCCCCAACAATCATTTCATAAATTTAAAGAATCACAACTTAATACAACCTGATCACAATATCTTACAAACATGGGATGGAAAATTATGTCCTAAAAATCAGTAGGCTCCAAGTCATGCATATAAATTTTATCTCGCAAAGAAAAGAATTATCATTTAAGAATTTTGGGAGCATGACATTACTCTACTTGAATTACATATAAAATAACATCAGAAGGGTTGAAGAGTTTTACAAGAGTTGAAAGTAAATGTTACCACAGGGAAGGGTAAGAGGTCAAATAAAAGACACTAAATTGGATCAGAAAATGATAGAAGGGATGGTGGGATAATGAAATTTGCCTTTCCATACACTGTAGGTGTCTGGGAGTAAATTTAACTGATGAAAAAATGTGGATTTTATATGCAAAAATAAATAGGGAGACTGGTTAGGTGATGTTAAGAGCTGAAGAAATGAGTTTTAAAATTACAGCTACAATGAAATTTGTTTAGAACTATCTAGCTACCTAAGAAGAATCGAGGATGTTAAACAATATGATAAATTCTTTGTAACCAGAGTTTCTCTACATATCCTTTTTTTTATTTCAGGTGAAGGGTACGTGACACGTCAGAGCGGCGCTAGTTCTTCTACGTCAAGCGGCTACCACGCAAATAGTTCATCCACCGGATCGTCTAGCGACGGCAACGGTAATGGCTCGACCCATGCTTCCGAGAGTAAGGACACTCTTGTCACAGGTAATGCGCAAGGCTCAAGGGAGTTGTCATTTGTTCCTTATTTGCAGTCAAAGGTTATAAAGGCAATAATGCATTAGAAATTTGATTTGTCAAAACCTTGTTTTCCTCTTGGGCTCATGATGAGTTAGCTTTCCCTGACATGTACTTTATGAAAGATTTCAATACATCTTCGCTCAGATATTGATATCCTTTTTAATGATACGATGCAGAGGAAGCCGAGAGGTACTAAAAATCCCATATGAGATTTTGAGCAGCAGTTTTGGTCCCAAGGAAGGAACTTCAAGGTTAATGTTGTTTGAAAGAGATCTGGCTGGCCTGGTAATCATATTCCATGGGGAATTTTTTTTTTTTGTTTCCTTTTTTTTTTTGTGGGAGGGAGAGTAATGAATTTATGATGACTAGTAGGTAGATTTTTCATTTGCTTTCCTTTCTACCATATTTGGTTTTTAACTTCTACTCTACTGATTGTTTTGTATCGCTATTTCTCAGTCTATTGTATTTCTATTTTTAGTCATCCAAATAATCATAGACGATTATGAGTTAGGCTTTTTTTTTTTTTGGAAATGTCCACCATGCCAGGGCTCTTTTTGCTTTTGACATAAACTCAAAATTTTTCAGTCATTTTACATGCCAAAAATTTGACAAAAAGCTCTTGCTGGAATGCTGGAGGTAGCAAATCACAACATTTGAACTTGGGTCTTTAGCATTCTACCGCTGCCACTAGTGGTGTATTTCCCTATTCTATTTTAATAACAAGAGCAGTCCCACCTCGCTCGTCTCTTTTATCTAATATAAGACTAATAATCGATTTATAGTATTTTTTTGGTATTTACATTGTAACTTCCCATATCCATTACTGTATTACTTTGATCCCTGGGAATATTGTTTCAAGATAACAGAATCTACATAACTAACTTTATTTTACTTTTTGAATCATAAGTGCAGTAAGTCAAAGTAGATGAAAAGCTCTCATGCTGTTCTGATACTACTGATGATGATGGTTTAAAATGTCCCCCAAATTTTAAAATACCGTAATTTGAGAGACCTACATTGCATGACTGTTTCCAAAGCCTTGTGCAACCAGCAACTGAATAATGTCACTTGAGAGATATTAAGAGACCAGTGCATGTTGAATGTCATTCAGGTGCAGTCTTTGAGCTATCCTGTGTCTGATGAGGTCAAAAGAATCTATAGTCCATTTCTTTTAGCGATGCATATTTGCACCGACTCGCGGCGGTGGCCTTTTAGCTCGGAAAAGTTTCCGGATCGCTGATTGGTTAGAATTATCTTGTCCAACCAATCAGCGATCCGCAAACTTTTCCGAGCTAAAAGGGCACCGCCGCGTGTCGGTGCAAATATGCATCGCTAAAAGAAATGGACTATAGTGCAGCTATACTGTATATGAAAGTGAATACATAAGTTGTTAAAAGTTTGGATAAGATGGTAGTTTTCGATTTTGTGAAGGCCGTGCTTCATCCCATTGCTCACAGAAATATTACTAGAGTTTAAGATAGAAATAAAAATGTCCATTTTTTTATGTTAGTGGATTTTTTATCTAAGGAGTTTCAATAGTATATTTTACTTTTGAATACTAATTTAAAGGCATTGGCAATATGTAATAATAATCACAAAGATTGAAAATCTCTTTCATGGTGCAGAAATGAAAGGTAAGGATCAATGATATTGCCAAGTGTTACAGCATGGTAAATGCCACCCTTCTGTGTTGCTTTTTATATGTATTGTAACAGCCAGTGTAGACTTTCTATTCTTGGTTGTATAAGGGCTTATCACTTACTTCATAATGATCACCCTATACAATACACCAGACTTGAAACAAGTCCAGTGTTTCTTGTAGCATTATGGGATAGCCAGTTCTAGTTGGGAATGAGGATGGAAATAAGGAATTCATAACACTTCCCAACTGGGTCAGTAGCATATGATATAGGTTACCACATTATATGTACGTACAGTATTGGGTATTTGCAGTAATACCCCTCTCGCCCTGTTATTAAATGGTTCCAAAAGACCCGACGTAGGTCGGATTTTCACCCTATAACGTGACGTGTTGAACACTAAAAAGTACTTGATTAGCTTCCATGTGAAGTAAAGTACTGTGCAGTACTGCATTTCATCGTTATTGTACGATGCAGAGTGACATAAAATCAAAATTTATGTTAGTTTAACCAACTCAAAGAAGGGTATTACTGTATTGGGAAAGATAGCTCCCAATTGAAAAGTACAGTATCCCAAAATATTTATATAATGTATGTATGTTTGTGTGTATGCACTTTTATTAAGTGAAATTTATTTACCTGAATAGTTGCTTATTCTGTGCAGTTAGCATTGAGTTCCATGTATTGAAAACGTTTAGAGACTGTTTTGGCCTTGTATAGACCTTGGAAATTTATAAGTTTTTATTTCCATAAAAGTGCTTCACACAGTCATGCAATTTTATATTTGTCCCATATGTTGGTTGAAGAGTGGAGCAAGTTTATATAACTTTTTACTGGTCTTTATTTACGTACCTATTACCGCAAGGACAATTTGCATCACAAGCTTATCCACCCATTTAGTATTAAGTTTTGATACTTCTTGTTTTCCAGTCACATTCCCAACTATTGATAACAGTTCAGGTATATTCAGAACTGGTTTTCATACCCTGAAATATTAAAATAAATATTTTATATAGTTTTTTAGACTTACATTGTTTCACTTGGAATAATATTCAGCCTGCAAAGGCAGATTGAAACTACAGACATGCATGATTCCAGAAGGAATTGAATCTTTATTTTATTATTGTTGTTAGTCACTGACATTTCCTAAGTATTCCTAGGTTCCTTTTATGCTTCTTGGGATTTCTTACTCCTTTAGGATTTTGATTTATTATTATTCGTACTTTAGAGGAGTTAAAGTTGGATAGATTAAATATCCGTTTCAGCAACAAAGAAAATGGGCAGGATTTAAGTGGATATGAGCATTGCTTGGAAAGTTATTCTTAAGAGATAAGAATGATTTCTTCATAAAATAAGATGAAATTTAGAGATTTAAGAAATATCACAGTAAAATCAGAAGGTTGTAAAACACCTACATTTTTAACTGTAATGAAATAAAAATACTAAATTCTGATAAACCACCATTTACAGTATTAGTAAACACTTATATATTGTAAAACAATTGATTGTTATAAATGAATGACACGAAAGGGATTTGTCTGTCAGTTTTGTAATTGGATATTTTTGTTGTCAGGAATTGAAAGAAAATAGGGTATTACAAATTGAAACACTGGTATGCTGAAACAGCAATAATTCTTAATATCTACCTATAAGAATAACTATGCCTTATTCTAGACATACATATTGTAGTTCTGAAACCTATCGGAGGGAGGGCCTAAACTATGTTGTATAAAACATGAAAAAACTATAGTATTACAGGACTTCCTTTAGGAGTGGGAATTTTAAATTCACTGTTTTTGGTACTGTATTTGTCAACCTCTGATGGGGTGAGTATTTGGTTCCAGATTTCCCCTGTTGTACAAATTCTAGGGGAAGAAGAAAATTCTATAGATTCAAAACTATAAATAGACCTGTTAGCATGAGGATCTTGACAGGATCGGACGAAGGATCATTAGAAATGCCACTTTCGGATCTTTGTAAACCAGGAACCAAGAATCTGGATAAGTAGGATACCAAAATAGAATAAATTTCTTTATATTTCATTTATGTGAGCATTCTCTACTTAGTAAGCACCTATTATAACTGGCAATAATTTATAATTTTGTAGTGTAATTTTGCTGTGCAAGGAATCCTAGTAACCAAGCAGGATTTTTCTTTCCTAAATGGCAGGATAAAGTCTTAAAGAGCACATCTAAAATTTGTTCATGAGGCCCAAAGCCTTTTTGGTGAAATAATTGTCCACATGTACATGTCAGTGTACATATTTATAACAAAAAATCCAAAAGTCTATCTATAGAAAGAATATCATCTGCTATCCTTTGAAAGGAAAAAGTCTTGAAGGTGTATCATACAGGTGTCTACCAGGAACCACAGGTCTTTTTTATACGCAGTGAAGTATTGATGGCTTGACTGGAGACTAAAAAGCTCCTTCCCCCAAGTCACCCTATAAAAGTCAATGTACTAAGGTGCTAGATGGTTTTTCAGAAACAGAAAAAAAAAAAAAAAAACTTGCCCACCTTTTTGCTTTTAGGGCATCCTTACTGGTGGCACATAAAACATTGCGTTCTGCTTTTGAAAGCCTTATTGGTTTTGTTGATGATACTCCTGACTGACACCTGTAGATATTTGTTTTGATCTAATATATTGTCAGAGCCTTCCCTTGCTTTGATTGCATTTTCTCCCCAAATATTTACCCCTCATAGGCTGACTGACAGTACCAAAAATAATCGTATAGTATCTTACATCCGTTTTCCAGCTTATTTACAAGAATTTTAACATATTTAGTTGATGGTTCACCATTTTCTGGGCTGTTTATGCACATTTATTTTTGTATTTCAATAACTTTTTTCATGCTGTATGGATGTGGTATTCATTACTCAGATGTTATCACCAATGTTGGATGCTACTCAATTTAGTATTCATTATGAAGATTGCTTTCTGCATTTCAGAAGGATAAGACAGTCTTTGTTTAGAAACTGTATAATAAAATTGAAAGCCAATAAGCGTAGTGGGACTGTCTCTTCTATAGTAGATATTTTTTTATAGTCCTGCATAACTTAAGATTCAGTAAGATTTTTATTATTTCAATGTAGCAATAGTATTTAATATTTATATTCTATAGATAGTCTGATACTGAAATGTAGATGGAAAAAACTATATAAATCTGTTCACATCTTTTCAGACAAAACTTGTTTTAGATATTTAGGTCACCATTTGATGTTAGGTTTAAGAACATTCTACAAACTATATTTTTACTATATTCAAATCAAAGAAAACACTTATTGGTGTAAGATTTTCATTGGATTAGGTTATGGTAGCTGTAGCTGTCAGGTATACAGACATTTGGTGACAAATGCTATTCAGTCCTTGGTTATGGAATTAATGAAAAGATAAACAACTTGCCCTTTATGATTTTTTTTATAAACATAGTCTTTTATTTATAATTATTTTATTATTAACTTATATTTAGTGTTGTACACTAAAAACAGGAAATCAAAACAGAAAGTATTGAATTTGAGGGAGAATATTATAACATGTACAGTTTGTTTTCATTTGTACTCATGTTTGTGCCTTATCTTTTAACAGAGGAATCTGCGTATCGATCAGATGAGAGGCCGGGATCTGATGATAGAGATGAGAAGTCGGCAAGTTCAGGCCTAGACGGTGGCTCAGGGATGGGGAGTCAGTTACGAGAAATTCTCCAGCAGCATTCTGGACCTGGTGGAGTTGTTGATCGAAGATCTGGCTACTCCTCTGGTTTAAGCTCTAACAACTCCTCCAGCGGTGATGATAGTGTTCGAATGTACAAATTTAAATCTAATATGAAGCACAGATTTAGTGCTGATCTTGAGCAGTCCCACCAAGTCCGTAAAAAGAGAAGGGATTCGGAATCCTCATGTGGGAATTACACTGATTGTGAAAAAGATAGGGTAACTCCAACTGGCCATTTACCCCGTCCAACATCTTACCAAGATGGGTTTCCTAATGAATCTGTCAAAATGCTGGACGGTCAAGATAGCCCAATGCTTGAAAAGAATTGCGGAACTCCATCTCCAACACCTAAGTATGAACATCCTAGTGGGCGTCTTTCCCCAACACGTCATGCGGCAGAGAGCCCTGGTGGCACAATTCCAATTTTTGCTCTGAATCAGAATGGAAGTTTTTATGTACCTCTCACAGTTGATCACTCTTTGTTGGCACCTGCAATGGCTGGTTTAAATGAAAAATCTCCTGTTTTACATCCAGTATCCATCTATGTTAATTTTTGCTGCCCAGCTGCAACAGTTACGGCAAATATAGGTGCTGTGCATCAATCAAATTTTGGAGGATCCCAAGCACCCCATTCTAATGTTTATCCAGCAGTTGGTATCCGACAAGCTTATGGTAACCACAATTCATCATTACATCACTTTGAATCATCCACTCACAATGGAAGATTCCCCTCTCGTATGTACAATGACAGGAAACGAAGAGAGCCTCCTAGGCAAAGTGTTTCCCAGTTTGAAGATCAACGTACAAATCTCTCTAATCCTCCTGAAACGGTAGAAAAGAGAGAACCAGGTGAAATTGACATGAGGGAATACCGCGATGTAAGGGATCATCATCAACAACAACAACAACAACAGCGGGATTTTTCAAGGGATACCTCGGCTTGCCATGATCTAGGCCGAGAGTCGAGAGATCAGGAACACATGCATGAGGTAAGAGAAGTTCGAAATTTACGTACAATTCGAGATCTCAGAGAAGCCCGGGATGTGAGAGAAGTTCGTGATCCTGTGCAAACTGTTCGTGAATTTATTGATGCTAACAATACTTGTCCTAATAATTCTGCTTATTCTCGGACTCACCCACACTGGGCAGCTGCTTACCATATCCAATCCAAAAATTAGAAATAATCTAAACACGTTTATTATTACTTAAGTTATGTTTCTGTATTGTACAGAACTTGTAGAAAATGGAAAATATGATAAAACTGCTGGCTTCAGTTTTTAAAGATTATTTGTGCTGTGAATTAAACAGATTATATTATGAAGGTGGTCATGACACTACTACAAAATAAGGATTTTGTAACCCGTGCATTTGTATAAGTAACGCTGGATAATTTTACTGTTATACATACAGCAACTGATCTTGGTTTAAAAGACGTCTTGTACGAAAACGTCAAACCTCTGAACACTTAGGAAGCACTGCTTATTTAGTATGTGCAAGACAGTGATATTTAGGCCACTGAAATAAGGGCCCAATTTTTTGTTTTCATTTTTTTGTGAAGTGCTTATTGCTCAATAACCTAATGAACATGTATATATGTTTTCCCAAAATACCTTTACAATCATATTTAGACAGTACCTGAGAAACTAGACGCAGGTGAGGAAAGATGATGGTGCAAAGTAATGAAGTAATGTCTTAGTAAGGGCAGTGATGGAGGGATTGGAGTGGCAATTAATTATATTAAAATGGCAGTGTTTACACAGTTATAGTTTGAAGTGATGTCAATTTGGTGATGTATTGTTCTATATGCAGTATGCTAACATTAGATATACTATGTCATGTGTCTAATATATTTGTATGTCACATACAGATACAGAGGCATATGTAAGTACATACATGTGGATATCTACAGTACACCTTGATAAATTTGCATGTACATATGATACGTAAAATTGTATAAAATATATTTAAATAGACTGTACATAGATAGCCTTTGTGAAACTATTTGCTAATTCATGCTAAAGAAATTTTTTGTGAAAGTACTCTCGTTACCAGGTAATCCCATCATATAGACCAAGAGTTGTATTTTCTTGAAATGGTATTATTTTTAGAATGACGGAATTTCTGGCGAGTAATCTTAAATACTGTATATAGCAGTGAAAGCAGATTGATTAAAATGTAATTTTCAGCTCTTTTTGAGGAGCGTACATAAAGCCATGTCATTTAATATTGTTGGTACGTTTTGAGTTTTAGCTCTTAACATAGTGTTGGCATCTTTATATGGTGTAGCTGAAATTTATTACTACTGTATTAGTAATTTTCCAGAACCCTCCACTACTGTCAAACCTGAGACCAGTTGTTTCCGTGATATGTTTGTCGTGCATTGCGTCTTAACTAGTTGCTTAGTCGCAAAGTGCTTTGAATGTCAAAATGTTATATTATGGTGTATATTTGAAGATTTCTATTGTATTACAATTTGTTATTACTGGTATCCAGTGATTTTTATGTTAATGATTGTCTCCAAATTGGATGAATTTTCCTTGTTAATGTTTACAGTGCTATGATGGGTGTGTATGCTAACAAACTGAAGCAAATTGTGAGACTGATTTAGGTTTTGGTCATTTACTGGAGTGGTATTTGACTATTTATGGAATACTGATAGAACAGATTGAGTTCTTGCTTCCTCAACTTTGGTTTTAGGCTGATGGTTCCCTGAGTAGCTGCACTGTCTTCAGTGCAGCATCAGTGGGATGGTGAATTATATCCATTTGAATCATATGGGGGGTTTTTAAGATATCCAAAGCATTGCTTCTTGTCAAAAATGTAGGATTTTCTCATGAACATTAAACTTGAATGTGGACATTTAGAAATGCATCTGTTTTAATGCACAATATATATAGGGAGACATACTCGCATGCATATACAGTATATCCACTGTTCCATTTTCTTGAATTATAATTTTACTGATATAAATTAGAATATTATAAGTATTGTCTAATACCTGTGTTTGTAAACCATTCTCCAAATTTGTCTACTTTTCATTCTTGAGTCACAGGTACTTGTTTTTGTAATAATTTTCAATTCAGCACATGTTCAGAGTAGATATTGCCATATTTTTTTTTTTTATTATTATTATATTGGGTGGTTTTCTGTTATTAAAAAAACCCTTAGAACCTCTTGTAATAATACTGAAATATGTACCTTCATAGTATTTCCTTTAATAGCGGAGGTTACTTTTATGCATGTGTGTATGTTATAGCAACATGTATCAGTTTAGCATTAATTCAGCCGTGAATGTTTTATTCCATACCAGCCTCAGAAAGGAGATTTAAAATGTCATATCTCAATGCTTTCCCATTCTCGGATAAAAAAAAAAAAGAGATTAAAGGAGTTGGGAACTTTTTCCACATCTAAGATCTGTATAATTATTTGATATTCATATTTTACTTTTGTAATGTAATAAATGCATAAGTCCTTCGTGTGGGGGAATGAAAAACTTCAAAGCTGAATTTGCCTTAGGAGTTTGTTGCTTCTATATATTTCCTTATAAACATTTATATTTCTCTTCTCACTACAATTTTATAATATATTGTACACATACACTGCATGAGATTTTTGGAATTTTGAGATTGGTTTACAGATTATGAAGTTCCTTTTTAGTAGCACAGTAATTGAATTTGTTTTATGGGAGCGAGTTTCATGTAGCCAGTTTAATTATTCCATTTTTCTTGAAATTTGCAGCTTTAAAATCTGTTTTTCCAAATTATTGCTATATGTATATTGTAGTTTACATAGTGCATACTCTCAATATTGAAGATAAACCTAGATTCTCATTTGTTATGAATTTTACAGCTTATTTGGTGTGAGTAGGTCATAGTTTTTCAGGAATGACATTTTTTGTGTTTTGAAAAATACCTATCTGGAATATTTTATTTATATAATTATTCTTTTGAGTGTGTTCATATTGCAGGTTTCATGAAAATTGATTTTGTTGGCAATGGATGGCTTCATAGGTCCTAAACTCTGGAGTTACGCCCCGAATCCAGAAATTCAATATGATGAAAATTGATTTCTGGCCAATTTGTTAGAGCATTATTTCATTAGCTAACCACACACAAGTCTACCTCATTCTCGGGAAGTAAGTAAACAGAACAGTCATCTTTTTGAGGAAGTTTAATTTTATGTTTGTAATACAGTATATATTTATCTCATTTCTAGTTTAGTGTGAATTTCATTATTTAGGAAGAAGTCCCAACAGAAGTAATTTTCTGCATCCTTAAGTGTTTGCTCTTCAAAATGTTTGCAGGACAATTTTTAGTTAAAATTTTGGAAACTTGTTAGGAAATTTTATGATGTTCCTTTGGTTCCATTCCATGTGCTGGACATCAGTATAAATTCTTATATATTCAGGACGCAAGTAATCTTTATTTTACACATAATTTGAGACTAACGCATTAACAAAAAAGTCATGGTGTCTCAATTTAGATTATTTATACATTTTATGTTCCATTTTAGCTCACATTTTATCATTTAAAGTAATTCATTATCACGAGGAAGCCTTCCCTTTTTTTTTTTTCCTTCGTTTGAATATACAAAGATGTATTTTGAATTGGCAACTTTCTAATGCAAAAGCGTAATTCCCAGTTTATTAATAGCTTCACTGCGTAATGGACATCGTACTTAGGTGTATTTTTCCCCTGCTGGTTTAAATTCCCTTAAATAGAACATAAACAATAGGGACCAAAATGATAGGAACCTTTAAATTTATATTGGTGAATTTCTTCCGTTCACGCTTAATACCCGACAAGGAAGGCTTATTGGAAGTTTTGTGCAATATGAATATTCATGGTAGGGTAACCTTTATAATTATAATCGTAAAGCTTTTTTCAAAACTGTTTAGCATTGAGCATTAATTACGATTATCTAAATTAATGTAAACTTGATCATTTCATATCCTACATTTGTCTGGTTTAACTATCCAGTATCTAATAACACAGACACTGATAGGTTGCCAAAACTAAGTTTACCTTAACTTGAAGAAACAAACCAAGTTTACCTTAACCCAAAGTTTCTTAAAATTTTATCACACAGTATCATGCCTAAATTAGTATGCTGTAATTGTAATCCTATTGTGTCTAATAATCGACCATAAAATCCAATAATTGTAAGCTTCTCGGTAACAATTTCATTTACTGTCAGTTTGGAATTAATGACACTAAGTTTTATTACCAAACTTCATACACAACTTATATTTGAGCCAGCAGGTGCTTTATACTTCAGCACATGTAAAACAAAAACCTAATTCATTTGTAACTTCAAGGCTGCAAAGTGATGTTTTCCAACATTTCTAGCCTTCATTCTTAATAAGGATCTTTTCTTATAGACATTTTTATTAAAAACTTCAGCTAGCTTCCATTTCAATTATAATTTCACAAAAATTTTCATTCACAGAGCTTGTAATAAATCAAAACTTGACTAAGTCAATGTTTACATTGCATAGTTAAAGCACTGTCCACGCGATCGAGCACGCGCGACAGGCAAACCGTGATACCCGACCACAGTAGGTAGTGAGAAAGAAGGTTGATGTCAGAAGTGAGAAAACTATAGTCAGATCCTTGCCTGTGGTTTTCCCACTTCGGACGTCATGAACCCTCATTCTCACTATCCTATTGTTGCCTGGTTTCACGGTTTGCACGTCGAGCATGCTCGATCGTGTGGACACGGTGTAACAAATGAAGGTTTAGTTTAATCCATCTTTGTTTTTTAGTTACAAAAAGTATACACAATATTTATGGGTGACCAAAAGTTTCCAATGTGGGTTTTGTAGATTACTTTCACAATTACAGAAAAAAATATTTTGTTGCTTGTGCTCATATGTGCGGTACCTGTTCTCAGATTTTGACTTTTGTAACTTAGTTAATATACCATACATAAATTTCTTAAGATTTCTTAAGACCTGTAAAATTTACAGCATTACAATGTAAATACATGTTCAATCATGGAGGTTGTGTAGTATTTTTTAAAATTGCTGATGTTACTGTTATTTATTCCTACTTTGTCAGAACAACTATGGATATCTAAAAAAACAAGAATTGTTTAACTACTGCTTAATTCATTAAAGTACAATAATTTAGTTCCCATTATGTCACTTCAAAACCATCACATGTATCACTCTACTGTAAATGTTTGAATTGTGGGAAAAGGTTTGGCTTTAAATTGCAACAAAAAGAACAGATTTTATAAGTATGTTATCTTTGAGAATATTGAGACAATTTTTATCCCAACTTTCATGTGGTCATTGGATATAATTTTTTCCTATCGTGAAAGTTGTTGGTTATGGTGTTGTATAAAGTGAAAACCAAGATGTTTAGCACTGAATTAAATCCTTATATTACTCACGATTTTTATTTATTCTATGTATCCCTCAGTTTGTATGTACAGTATATCTACTGGCTGTTATACAGTAAAAGTAAATAGAGATTATAGGTAGTAGGTTGGCCTGGGCACCAGCCACCCGTTGAGATACTACCGCTAGAGAGTTATAGGGTCCTTTGACTGGTCAGACAGTACTACATTGGATCCTTCTCTCTGGTTACGGTTCACTTTCCCTTTGCCTACACATTCATCGAATAGTCTGACCTATTCTTTACAGATTCCTCTCTGTCCTCATATACCTGACAACACAGATTACCAAACAATTCTTCTTCACCCAAGGGGTTAACTACTGCACTGTAATTGTACAGTGGCCACTTCCCTCTTGGTAAGTGTAGAAGAGACTCTTTAGCTATGGTAAGCAGCTCTTCTACGAGGAGGAGGGCACTCCAAAATCTAACCCTTGTTCTCTAGTCTTGGGTAGTGCCGTAAGCCTCTGTACCATGGTCTTCCACTCTCTTGGGTTAGAGTTCTCTTGCTTGAGGGTACACTCGTGCACACTATACTGTCTAATTTCTCTTCCACTTGTTTTGTTCAAGTTTTTATAGTTTATATAGGAAATATCTATTTTAATGTTGTTCCTGTTCTTAAAATATTTTGTTCCTTGTTTCCTTTCCTCACTGGGCCATCTTCCCTGGTGGGGCCCCCTGGGCATTGCATCCTGCTTTTCCAATTAGGGTTGTAGCCCAGCAAATAATAATAATGTATTTGAATGAATCCTTACCAAAGAGTTTGGTCACAAAAAACCCTTGGTCTCTGAGATGTTAGATAACCTCCAACCGCATTGTGGTACTTCTTCACGTACGGCTCACATAAGAAGTCGCACGAAGTTGAAAGCTCTCTTGGAACTTCCTTCAGGATTATTATTATTATTGCTAAGCTACAACCTTAGTTGGAAAAGCAGGATGATATAAGCCCAGGTGCCCCAACAGGGAAAATATCCAAGTGAGGAAGGGAAACTAGGAAAATTAAATATTTTAAGAACAATAGCAACATTAAAATAAATATTTCCTATATAAACTGTAAAATCTAACAATCAAAAAAGGAGAAATTAGATAGAATAGTGTGCCTGTGTGTACCCTCAAGCAAGAGAACTCTAACCTAAGACAGTGGAAGACCATGTTACAGAGGTTATGGCACTACCCAAGACTAGAGAACAAGGGTTTGATTTTAGAGTGCCCTTCTCCTATAAGAGCTGCTTACCATAGCTAAAAGTCTTCTACCCTTACCAAGAGGAAAGTTGCCACTGAACAATTACAGTGCAGTAGTTAACCCCTTGGATGAAGACAAATTGTTTTGTAATCTCAGTGTTGTCATATGTATGAGGACAGGAGAGTTGGTAAAAAATAGGCCAGACTATTCGGTGCTTGTGTAGGCAAAGGGAAAGTGAACCATAACCAGAGAGAAGGATCCAATGAAGTACTGTCTAGCCAGTCAAAGACCCCCATAACTCTCTAACAATAGTATCTCAACTAAGAAGAACTGGGTACCACTGCATGTGGCCATTTCAGTGCTACCAGAATGATTTTGAGATTTGGCGTGATAATGGCTTTACTGGTCACTTTCCTTACGAGACAAAATGATGGGAAGGCAGAGGTGGTGAGGCCATCCAACGGGTGTTGAAATACGTCTCCAGTATGTCTGCTTGGGCACCGGTGAGGAATACACTGCGAGTCCTTCAGTAATTCTCTCATCACTAAAAGATTCTGAGCCCGCAACTTTATTTTCGTCAACTCAGATTAAATGTGATGACATTTAGTTTTCCTGGAATAAACTGTGCTGAGAGTTACTCATTATCTTCTGACCATGAGTGTATGCTCATACCAACTGGTAAAGGGGACAAAAAACTGGTGACCCTTGCTTGCTGACATAAGCCACTACAGTACTGTAGTATTGTTGCTCATCAACACTACTGACCTCTTTCTATGTCTTGGAATTGGATCTGAGCTAGATACGCAGTGATATACACTTTTATAATCCTTAATAGGAACATCAAGCAACTCTGAGGATCGCTTGAGTTAGCGCTCTTTCTTGTGGTCTATGACTACCCTAGGAAAAGGGGAGAAAAGAACTGGTCGGTCAGAAGATGGAGCTATTCGGTTTTTGGTTTTTCTCTTAGAGAATTAAAGGAGACATGTCCTTTAAATGCCTTTTCTTCTTAGCTCGAAATATTCCTTGAGGTGGTGTCGGCTCTTGTGGTGGAAGTTCTACATAATTTAACAGTGCACATTCATGAAAATCTTGTTCAGATGGTCAAGAGTCGTAGTTGGCACATCTCTTGGTCACACACTGGTCGGTATTATGAACCTGTAGGCTTCTCTCATAGTTGAAGCCTCACTTCTCTGAGGTTCAGACTCCGGACCAATGGCCCTCTTTAAGCCTGCATACCTCGAGGAAATATGTAATAAGATCTCTCAGAACCAAAGTCTGAAGAGATCCAGGAGTTCTCTTCATTGGTTTAACCAAAGGCTGATCATCTGGGCACTTCTTCCCAGTGAGGTATGCAGAGAACCCAGAGACGAAGTCTTTGTCATAGGATTCAATGCTCATAGAGGGTGATGGCACAACATAATGCTTCAATTGTGCAACTCTTTCTCATTCAAATTTCGGAGAGCTTCAGCCAGAGCCATTTCAACGGCCAGGACATTCAAAACTGTATGTCCTGCAAAAAGTACAGAGTGAAGGCTTGGTCTTGAACCTGCATCACTTTTGTTCAGTTTTCCAGGGCTTACCCACATGTTTGCTTGTGAGTCTCCAAAGACAAACATGATCTGAAAGAAAGAAAAAAAGATAAAAACTGAAGATAGAGAAAAGAGATCAAAACTGACAAATTTTGAGTCAACAGGGAAGTATGTGTGTACTAAACTACGGCTGAAGTCAAAGTGAAGGTTGCTCTGCCTGGCGGGTAGTTAGGGCCTACCCTCCACCCACCAGCAGGTACAATAATTTTGTTAAAAGTTTAAATGACTGCTCCAGCTTCGCTGAAATCACACTTTCATTAAAGGGCAGTGGTTTGTATTTGTGTAGGAACAAATAGCCGATCATCAAGAAACAAAAGAATACTTATTCCCATAAACCTTAATTAATTTGAGATAAAGCCATCATCTTGGTGGAGATTAAGAGATCTGTCCATAGACCAAACCTCATGCACTTGAATTAGTAAACCTTCAAACTGTTCACATACCGATGGACATTCCTTGAATTTGATAAATGGGAATGTGAAAATATGAATCTGTCAAGTCTATGAAAACCTTAAATTTTTTCCTTACTATTGCCAGAACTGTTGAGGATTTTTCCTTCTAAAATTTAGTGAGAATGATAAACCTTTTTAAATAAAAACATTTAGACCCAGTCTCAAGTTTCAGGACTGGGAAAAACCTGTTGCAAAATCCTGGAGATGGATGCAATAACCTTTCTGTCACATTTTACCAAAGGAGTCTTTGCCAAGAGACAGCATAGCCATGAACACTGTGTTTACAATTTGATTGTGTTCAAAATACAAATAATGATTGCAGTCAGTTTATCAACTACCGTCAAATGGTTCCCTATTGGGTATAGGACACTACACAAACCTGAATTAAAACATGTTAGACAATTAAATAGTTGAGTGAAACAATTTACAATGAAATACAAAAAAAAAAAAAATATAAATATCAAAATAGAATTTAAATAAACTTATAATTTCTATACTAATCCAATGATCATTATAATGCTACCAAGTTTCTCATTAAACCCTGTTGGAAATTTGCATTACTAAAAGCGTTGCTTGGATTTCCAGTAGGTTGATTGAGAGAACAGAGATGAGAATGCAAAGGTGGATTATGGGAATGTCACTGTTTGAAAGATTGGAAAATGATGAAATAAGAAGAACAGCAGGTGTAATAAAGATTACCGAGATGATGAGTGTCATGACTGAGATGGTGTGGCCATGTGTTAAGGATGGACGGTGGGGAGGGATTGAGGAGGGCTTAGAAGGAAACTGTCAGGGGGAAAAGATCAAGAGGGAGGAAAAGAATTAGATGGCGAGATAAGGTGAAGTATGATATGGAGAGAAGAGGTTTGGTGGAAGAGGATGCCTTTGATCGAAGGCATTGGAGAGGGCACATCAGGCAACCTACCTTTTAATGACCCTTTAATGTAGGGATAACGGTGGGGAAGAAGAAGAAAAACAAGGCTCAAGGGGTGGCAATCAACTCCATAATGCAGTGTATCAACAGAACCCTTGAACTGACTGGCATACCAAAACAGCTAGACACAACATGAGAAGTTAATATAAGATTCAATTCAAGAGATGATTAGTCTAGGAATACCTTTTACTCAAAAGCCTTGCTGGCCTTTTGTGATTGCCTAAAGCTAGCAAAATCAGAAATAGAGGACGTAAAATCAGCAATCCGAATTAAAAGACAACTTCCTTCTACAACTTGAGTCTTTAATGTGAGCATTCACTCACTGAAGATAATCCCTCATTAAAGGAACTGACAGCAAACTACTGTATATCCTTCGCAACAGTCATTCAAATCCCGTGACAGAGAATAAAAATCACTACCATGCAGTAACAAAATCCTTTGAACAACTCTCAAAAGTCATAAAAAAGTCAGAAGACCTCGCTTGTACTATAAAAAGTGATACTGGGTTTCTATAAAACTTCCTATAACAGAATCACATTCTGAGGAGCAGGTATTATTATCATTATCATTATCATTGCAAGCCAAGCTACAACCCTAGTTGGAAAAGCAGGATGCTATAAGCCTAAGAGGTCCAACAGGGAAAAATAGCCAAGTGAGTAAAGGAAACAAGGAAAAAAAATAAACTACAAGAGAAGTAATGAACAATCAAAATAAAACATTTCAAGAACAGTAACAACATTAAATTGGATCTCATATATAAATGATAAAAACTTAAAAAAACAGAGACAAGATAGAATAGCATGTCTGAGTGTACCCTCAAACAAGAGAACGGTAACCCAAGACAGCGGAAGACCACGGTACAGAGGCTATGGCATTACTCAAGTCTAGCAAAAAATGGTTTGATTTTGGAATGTCTCCCTAGAAGAGCTGTTTACCATAGCTAAAGTGTCTCTTCTACCCTTACCAAGAGGAAAGTAGCCAATAAACAGTTACACTGCAGTAGTTAATCCCCTTGGGTGAAGAAGAATTTTTGGTAATCTCAGTGTTGTCACATGTATGAGGACAGAAGAGAAGTGTAAAGAATAGGCCAGACTATTCGGTGTATGTGAAGGCAAAGAAAAAATGAGCCGTAACCAGAGAGACGGATCCAATGTAGTACTGTTGAATATTCCAATAACTCTCTTGTGGTAGTATCTCAATGGGTAGCTGGTGCCCTGGCCAACCTACTACCTATAAAGAGATGTTAGAACGAAAGCATGGCAACTGAGGAACTGAAGGATAAAGGGTATGATTCACCTGTGAGGAAATATTGCTATACACTGCCACATGATTCCAATACTACACTAGAGGGGCAGGACTATAACAAGGAAATAAAATGGGGAAATTTTTTTAATTCTAGGGTAGACGTTGACAATTAACCCGTTCTGAGAGCTAAACAATATGAATACCAGGGAAGTTTTATAGAAATAATTAGGAATCTATTCAATTAGACAACCTCCACTACATCCTGAAAATATGTTATTTTCATTAGTAAAATAAATTTTTGAATATACTTACCCGATGATCATATAGCTGTCAGCTCTGCTGCCCGACAGAAAAACCTACGGGCGGAATACGCCAGCGATCGCTATACAGGTGGGGGTGTACATCAACAGCGCCATCTGTCAAGTAGGTACTCAAGTACTCGATGTCAACACAGAACCAATTTTCTCCTCTGTCCACTGGGTCTCTATTGGGGAGGACGGCTGGGTCCTTTAATTTATGATCATCGGGTAAGTATATTCAAAAATTTATTTTACTAATGAAAATAACATTTTTCAATATTGAACTTACCCGATGATCATATAGCTGATTCACACCCAGGGGGGTGGGTAGAGACCAGCATTACATGTTGACATTATTATGAGCTAAGTATTCCGTATTTCATTTTAGCAGTTATTCAAAATAACAAACATAAAATAAATAAGTACCTGGTAAGGAAGTCGACTTGAACAATTACTCTGCCTTTTTAAGTACGTCTTCCTTACTGAGCCTCGCGATCCTCATAGGATGCTGAGCGACTCCTAGGAGCTGAAGTATGAAGGGTTGCAACCCATACTAAAGGTCCTCATCAAAACCTCTAATCTAGGCGCTTCTCAAGAAATGACTTTGACCACCCGCCAAATCAAGTAGGATGCAAAAGGCTTCTTAGCCTTCCGGACAACCCAAAAACAATAATAAAACATTTCAAGAGAAAGATTAAAAAGGTTATGGAATTAGGGAATTGTAGTGGTGGAGCCCTCACCACTACTGCACTCGTTGCTACGAATGGTCCCAGATTGTAGCAGTTCTCGTAAAGAGACTGGACATTCTTAAGATAAAAGACGCGAACACTGATTTGCTTTTCCAATAGGTTGCGTCGAATATCTTTGCAGAGATCTATTTTATTTAAAGGCCACGGAAGTTGCGACAGCTCTAACTTCGTGTGTCCTTACCTTCAGCAAAGCTTGGTCTTCCTCATTCAGATGGGAATGAGCTTCTCGTATTAACAGTCTGATAAAATAGGATAAAGCATTCTCTGACATAGGCAAAGATGGATTCTTAACTGAACACCATAAAGCTTCAGACGGGCCTCGTAAAGGTTTTTAAATAGAACTTAAGAGCTCTTACAGGACATAATACTCTTTCTAGTTCATTTCCAACCATACGATAAGTTTGGAATATCGAACGATATTGGTCAAGGCCGAGAAGGCAGCTCGTGTTTGGCTAGAAAACCAAGTTGTAGAACATGTAGCCGTTTCGGATGAGAATCCGATGTTCTTGCTGAAGGCATGAATCTCACTGACTCTTTTAGCTGTGGTTAAGCATATCAGGAAAAGAGTCTTAAAGGTGAGATCTTTCCGGGAGGCTGATTGAAGCGGTTCGAACCTGTCTGACATAAGGAATCTTAGTACCACGTCTAAATTCCAACCAGGTGTAACCAAACGACGCTCCTTCGTGGTCTCAAAAGACTTAAGGAGGTCCTGTAGATCTTTATTGTTGGAAAGATCTAAGCCTCTGTGACGGAAGACTGATGCCAACATGCTTCTGTAACCCTTGATAGTGGGAGCTGAAAGAGATCGTTCTTTCCTCAGATATAAGAGAAAGTCAGCTATTTGAGTTACAGAGGTACTGGTCGAGGATACGGATACTGACTTGCACCAGTTTCGGAAGATTTCCCACTTCGATTGGTAGATTCTAAGGGTGGATGTTCTCCTTGCTCTAGCAAACGCTCTGGTTGCCTCCTTCGAAAAGCCTCTAGCTCTAGAGAGTCTTTCGATAGTCTGAAGGCAGTCAGACGAAGAGCGTGGAGGCCTTGGTGTACCTTCTTTACGCGTGGCTGACGTAGAAGGTCCACCCTTAGGGGAAGTGTTCTGGGAACGTCTACTAGCCATCGAAGTACCTCGGTGAGTCATTCTCTCGCGGGCCAGAGGGAAGCAACTAGCGTCAACCTTGTCCCTTCGTGAGAGGCGAACTTCTGCAGTACCTTGTTGACAATCTTGAACGGAGGGAATGCATATAGATCTAGATGTGACTATATGAACTACTGCTGGGTCCGGGATAGGTGAGCAAACTATTGGGAGCCTCTTGGTCATCGAGGTTGCGAAGAGATCTATGGTTGGCTGGCCCCAGGTGGCCCAAAGTCTCTTGCATACATCCTTGTGGAGGGTACATTCTGTTGGAATTATTTGTCCCTTCCGACTGAGACAATCTGCTATGACATTCAAGTTGCCTTGGATGAACCTCGTTACTAGTGAAAAGTCTAGACCTGTTGACCAGGTGAGGAGGTCCCTTGCGATCTTGTATCATGTCAGAGAGTAGGTCCCTCCTTGCTTGGAGATGTACGTCAAAGCCGTGTGTTGTCCGAGTTCACCTCCACCACTTTGCCTTGAAGGAGAGACCTGAAGCTTTTCCAGGTCAGACGTACTGCCAGTAGCTTCTTGCAGTTGAAATGCATTGTCCTTTGACTCGAGTTCCATAATCCCGAGCATTCCCTACCGTCTAATGTCGCACCCCAGCCTACGTCCGATGCGTCCGAGAAGAGAACGTGGTTGGGAGTCTGAACAGTCAGGGGAAGACCCTTTCTAAGGTTGAAAAAGTCCTTTCACCAAGTCAGACCAGACTTTAACTTTCCGGAAATCGGGATCGAGACCGCTTTAAGCGTCTTGTCCTTTTTCCAGTGAAAAGCTAGATGGTATAGAAGAGGACGGAGGTGTAGTCTTCCTAGTGACACAAATTGAACCACGGATGACAGAGTCCTTACCAGACTCATCCACAGCCTGACAGGGCAGCGTTCCTTCTTCAGCATCTTCTGGATGGATAGCAGGGCTGGGGGTTGATCGTCTTGTTCGGCAACGTCCTCATCAGAGGGTTCCTCATCCGAAACTGATGAGGAAACGGCAACGGAGTGGGCAACGTCTGACTCGCTGAATCCGGTCGCACTGGTGTATGCGTGACGGAGCCGGACGCAATATCATGGTACTGCTGCACAGTCTGTGAACTGTCAACCATGGGGACGCGAGGAAGTACAGCGTCAACCCGAAACTGTCTAGACTGTCTGGGTTGTGCAGTCAACACCCTACCGGGTTGCTGAGGTTGACGCACTGCGTCACAACAAGTCACCTCTGCTGGTTGTTGAACGTCTTCCTAGTGACACACTGAACGTCAACAACCACCTCCGAGCGTCGCTTAACGTCAACGTGCGACTGGCAACCCACACTGGGTCGCATCGGTGGAGGAACCACCTCAACTGGCGGACGCGAGTAGGATACCTCAGCGTCAACAGGGCGCACAACCAACCGGTAGGAAGGTTGTTGGCCAGAAGGTTCTTCTCCGTATTAAGTCCTCTATCAAGGACACAAGCTTGGACTGCATATCTTGCAGCAAAGCCCATTAGGGTCTACGGGAGCAGGTGTGGCAACAGACATGGTTAGCAACTGAAGCGGAACCATTTACCATCCCTGGAAGCCTTGTTATGTGTGACATAATAGTACAGCAAAACTTCAAAGGCTCGACAAAAGTTCATGGCTAAGCAGCTTAAGGCTCCTCTCCAAATGACAGAGTCCTCAAAGGAATATCAGTAGGAGGAAGAACAGCACTTTCTCATCTACAGGAACCTTGTCCGAGAAAAGCTAGGTTATCTCAGTGAGGGTCTCACTGGTGCATTAGCAGCAGACCAGAAGGCAACGTTATGTAACTGCATGACAGTCTGTGAACTGTCAAAAACTGAACTGTCAACCACAACAGGTGCGTGAGGACATGCAGCACTGGTGCATTAGCAGCAGACCAGAAGGCAATGTTATGTAACTGCAGACAGTCTGTGAACTGTCAAAAAACTGAACTGTCAACCACAACAGGCGCGTGAGGACATACAGCACTGGTGCATTAGTAGCAGACCAGAAGGCAACGTTATGTAACTGCTTGACAGTCTGTGAGCTGGCAACCACCAAAGCTGTGTGGGGAAGCCTCAACTCCTGACTGACTAGTCTGCTGCGGGCGAGTGGCGGTAACCACAGTGGGTTGCGGAGGCTGACGCACCGTGTCAAAACACGGCAGCTTAACTCCACCCTCCTGTTGTTGTGGTAGCACACGCACGTCAACGGAGTGCTCCGTGCGTCTGTGGGAGTCAGCATGGGTCTGGCAGGGTCGACTGCGCATGGGTGGAGGAGCTCTCACAGCCAGAGTGTGGGAGCAGGCAGCCGCAGCGTCTGCTGGGCGCACAACCGTGGCAGGTTGTAGGCAAACGGGTGCATCGTCAACCTTCTCCGCAGTCGGAGTGTGGGAGCAGGCAGCCTCAGCGTGAGCTGGGCGCACAACCGTGGCAGGTTGTAGGCTAACGGGTGCAGCGTTAACCTTCTCCGCACGAAACTCCTGCAAAACCGCAGCTAATTGAGTCTGCATAGACTGCAGTAAAGACCACTTAGGGTCTACAAAAGCGGCAACAGACGGAGCTACTGTCCGTTGTGACTGAGGGTCTAAAACAGCGGGTGCGGCAACAGACGGAGTTACTGCCTGTTGCGGTACCACCTTGCCTCTCTTGGGAGGTGTGCAGTCGTCGGATGACTGCAGCGAGTCCGAACTGACCCAGTGGCTACACCTGGGCCGTTGGACTTGCGCGGAAGGGACCGACTTGCACTTAATAAGCTGCGAGACCTTGGTCCAAGGTTTCTTACGAGAAACCTCTTCCGCAGACGAGAAGTAAATGGGCTCTCTCGTCTTTGTGTGGGTGGGGCGATCTTGGTAGATACGCCCGAAACCACGGAGGGAAAAACGTCTGTTCGTTGATCAAGGCCTGAGGAACCCATAAGTCGTTCGACATTACTTCTCCCCTGGGCTTGGGAGCTTGCAAGAGGTCCCGGACTAGGTGAACGACAGGCACGAACAGACGAACCCTCGGACGCAACACTGTAACACTTTGCGCATATCACTTTATCACTTTGATTTTCTGTTTTGCACTTATTTCACTGAAATCGAAACTTTTACTGATTTCTACCTGAAACACGCAATCCTACCCTTCATTAAAAGGTAGTAATTGCGAAAACAGTCGTATAATGCAACAGAAAACGGATTTTGAGCGAAGCGAAAAATCTATTTTTGGGTGAGATAGCCATGGCGTCCTGATGGAAGGTTCCTGTTTGGTAGCTTCCTTGGGTATAAGACTACTAAGATATTCCCAGAGAATTTAACCACAGGTTATCACAGAATTCTAACTTCTGGAGCGAGTATCTCAAAGGTTTCCCTTTAAGACATCGTAATACAACAGGGGACACGCATGTCTGAACGTGCCACATAGCTATCTCCACCCCGAACAGAGTTAATGCTTCGGTGTGTAAGGGCTGAGAATAGCTGGGAGCCGTTCCACAGCTAATCTCACTCGTGGCTACTACTGATACTCGAGACGTAAACAAACGGACGCCATTGTTCTAATGACGTCACGCGCGTCTTTATCCTGGCGCCAGTTGCTGCCCATCACCATGATACAATTGTGTAGGGTGGGAACAAACTGAACGAAGTAGTAGGGAGGGTCCATCAGGACGCCATGGCTATCTCACCCAAAAATAGATTTTTCGCTTCGCTCAAAATCCGTTTTTTGGGCTCAAGCCATGGCGTCCTGATGGAAGAGTACCAGAGAATCAATGTATCGTGGTAGATTTTCCCCCAGAGTTAAGTGCCTAGGCATTGACAAAACAGCAAAGTAATCTTAGGTAAGAACCATAGGAACGAAGTATCCTGCCCCCCATTGGTAGGAAGTTCCCATGGGCTATGCCGACGTCAAAGTGGTATTGAAGGGCTATTCATCTTGACAGAAGAACTTTTAAGAACTTAGAGATGAAGCAGAATGTTTGATATTTGTATAGGAACATTCTGAAGTAGGCCAGTGGTGGTTGGGCACTGTGTATAGAGTTCATCTCCTGATTATCAGAAGTAAGTATTCGTGTAGGAACCTTACTGAGACAAGGTGAATATAATTTAGGATTAGACATCTTAAATTCTTCATGACCATAAGGAGGAATAAATAAAACTATGACAGTATGTATTTCATAGTAAGTAGGAGCTGAAAGAGACGCATAAGTAATAAAATAGAAATTTTATTTCACAATGCAGAAATTAAATAATTTACAGCAAAAGTAAAGTTCATTTACAGTAATAATAATGTACATAGAAATAAAGGCTTGCTCTTGAATCTGAAAAGGAATTTCAGGATTAGTAGGTACTCGTTCTCGAGGAACGCAAGTCTTTAAACAACACATCATGCTCAAGGCATGCGGCACTTGTGTGACACTATGACATTTCACCTGGGATAAGAACAGTTATAAAAGCACTAAGTGTTTTTAGACATCACTATGAATCACTCGAGGGTCAACATAGGCACCCGAAGAGTTAGAGTCCCAAGTAACTCACTGTTCTACGCAGAGTTAGGTGCAGGTTTCATAACACTACCTGCGGCTACCACAAAATGTTTGATTTCGTGCACTTGTTTCGCATAATGTTTAAAGAAAACTCGCGAGGACTTCCAGCCCGTAAAGTTTTTAAGGCTCTCAAAGTCCATGCTCTGAAAGAAGTTCAGAGAAGATGCCACTTTTCTAGGATCATGACCAGCGGGTGTACTGTTCGGATCCGCTCTGCGAATGAAGTAGGTGATTTTCGCTCTTAATTGTTTCAGTGACAGGTCACTGCCCGATGTTTCTCCTTTGAAGAGTTGGCCTCCACCAAAGTTCGAAGTTCTGCGAAGATAGACCTTGAGACTCTCTACTGGACATAGAGAGACATCCTCCTTCAGGGGGCATATTCTCCAAGGGCCCCATCTTTTGGTGGGTAATTCATTTTTGGCGAGAAACGTCGGATCAGGGGAGAGGGTCACTTCTCCTGAATCAGCAAACAGGATGTGTCCCTCTTCTCTTGATAATGCCACTATTTCGCTGACTCGAGCTCCCGAGGCGAGAGCAAATAAAAATATAACTTTCTGAGTCAGATCCTTGAGGGGGCATGAATCATTGTCCAAGTTGGAGGCGAAATGGAGCACCTTGTCTAGTGACCAGGAGATCGGTTTCGGAGGGGGTGCTGGGCGTAGGCGAGCACATGCTTTTGGTAATTTGTTAAAGATGTCGTTGGACAGATCAATTTGGAAAGCATATAGAATTGGTCTAGTCAAAGCCGATTTGCAGGTTGAAATCGTATTGGCTGCTAATCCTTGTCCATGAAGGTGAATGAAGAAGGACATACAGAAATCAATGGTGATTTCTTTAGGATTTTTTGCTTTAACAAAGGAGACCCATTTCCTCCAGGATGATTCATATTGCCGTCTCGTGGATTCGGTCTTGTATTCCTCTAGGAAGTCTAGACTTTTCTTCGAGATCCCAAACCTCTTCTTTGCGGCAAGGGAGAGAAAATCATGAGATGAAGGTCCTTGATTTTCGATGATGAAGCGAAGACAGTCGACTTCTGTACTTGTTGAGAGAGAACTGGGCCCGGGAGAGGGATCAGCTTGGGCTGCAGCTCCGGGACCAGGGGGTACCAGTTGCTCCGGGGCCACTTGGGAGCCACTAGGGCCGCTGTCCCTTTGAAGGTTCTCAGTTTGGAGAGGACTTTCAACAGAAGGTTGGTGGGAGGGAACAGGTATATCTTGGACCATCTGTTCCAGTCCAGTGACATGGCGTCCACCGCTTCTGCTTTGGGGTCCTCGTACGGGGCTACGTACAGAGGAAGTTGATTGTTGTCGCTCGTTGCAAAGAGATCTATCTGAAGTTCTGGGACTTGATGAGAGATGAAGGAGAATGATCTTGCGTCTAGAGACCATTCCGACTCTATCGGGTTTGTCCGAGATAGAGCATCCGCTGTCACGTTGCGGAATCCTTGTAGGTGAACTGCAGACAGGTGCCACTTCTTCTTCTCCGCCAGACGGAAGATTGGGAGAAGCACCTGATTTATCTGGGGCGATCTTGAGCCTTGGCGATTGAGACAACGAACTACCACCGAGTTGTCTAGGGTTAGACGGATGTGGATCGAGGGCGGCGGGGATAACTTCTTCAGAGTAAGAAGGACCGCCATGGCCTCCAAGATGTTTATGTGGAACGTCTTGAATAGTGGAGACCAGGTCCCTTGAGCTTGTTTCAGGTGGGAGTGACCTCCCCAGCCCTCCAGTGAGGCATCCGTGTGGATGTTGAGTGATGGAGGAGGGTGTTGGAGAGGAATGGACCTTTTCAGGGCCTTTGCTTCCGACCACGGCTTTAGGAGGCGTCGAAGTCTGTTTGGAAGCCGTCTCTTGAGGTCTCTTCGAGCGATGGATGCCGATCGTCTCCAGACTCCCGCGGCATCCTTTAGCTGTGCGCGAAGCACTGGGTTTGTCACTGAGGCGAATTGTAGAGAGCCTAGAACTCGTTCCTGCTGTCGTCTTGAAATGCGTTAGGATTTCAGTAGTCGCTTGACAGACCCTGCTATTTCCTTCCTTTTCTTCTGGGGGATGGAAAGGCGGTGTGACTGAAGATTCCAGTGGATTCCCAGCCACTGAAACTTCTGAGCTGGAGAGAGGCGAGATTTCTTCTCGTTGATCTTGAATCCCAGGTGTTCTAGGTACTGGGTAACTTCGTCGCAAGACTTTGCACACTCTTCGGGCGATGGAGCCCAGACTAGCCAGTCGTCGAGGTAGGCCATCACCTGGACGTTTCTTAGGCGGAGCTGTTGTACTATGGCATCCGCCAGCTTTGTGAAGATCCGAGGGGCCACATTGAGGCCGAATGGCATGGCCCGGAAGGCGTAGCTTTTCCTTTGGAGTCGAAATCCTAGGTAGGAGGAAGCATGATGGTTCATTGGAATGTGCCAATAGGCATCCGCCAGGTCTATAGAGACCGTGTAGGAACCTTGAGGCAGAAGGGTCCTTATTTGTTGAAGCGTCAGCATCTTGAATTTGTTGTTCTCTATGAACTTGTTGAGGGGGGATAAGTCCAGAATGACTCTGAGCTTGTCTGAGTCCTTCTTGGGAATGCAAAACAGTCTCCCTTGGAACCTGGTGGACTTTACCTTCCTTATCACCTTCTTGTTCAAGAGGTCTATAACATATTCTTCCAGAATGGGGGTCGATTGTTGAAAGAACCGCTGGAAGATTGGGGGTGGTTGCACCCAACTCCAGCCTAGACCGTTCTTGATGATGCTGTGTGCCCAGGGATCGAAGGTCCAACGATCCTGGAATTGGCGGAGTCTTCCTCCCACCGGAAGCACTTCATTGCTTCTGGTGTCCCGAGGACTTGTTGCCTCGGCCGCTAGCTCCCTTTCCTCCTCTACCTCTGGAGGGACGACGAGATGCGTCTATGCTTGCACCCCTGGACGAGCCTCTACCTTTGGCATGAAAGGTAGTGGATGGTTGCTCAAAGGCAGGGGTGAAGACCGGTGACTGTGACAACACCGGTTGGGGGACCAATTGAAAGGTCTGCTGTGGTTGGGCAACCACTTGGGAGGTAGCGGGTCCCGGAAACTGACGTCGTTGTTGACGTTGCTGGGGTTTTGGCTTCTGAGGTTTCCTCTTAGGCTGAGGTCCATCGTCCTGAGAGGGTTTCCTTTTTCTGGACATGCCCCACTTGTGGAGAAGGTTCCTATTCTCCGTGGCGGCTCTGTCAGTTATTTCCTTGACAAGGTCAGAAGGAAACAGGTGCTTTCCCCAGATGTTGGAGGAAATCAGCCTCCGGGGTTCGTGTTTCACGGTGGCACCGACAAACACGAATTCACGACAGGCTCTACGAGCCTTTATGAAATGGTACAAGTCCTTCATTACTGTAAGTAAGTGGGATTTGGCTAGTACCATGTAGTGATCAGGTACTCTTGTGTCACAGGCCATAACTTCAAGTTGGACTTGATGAGAAAGAGATGCCGCAAGCCTCTCCTTCGTGTCTTGTTCCCGGCGAAGGAGGTGATCATTGAGCTTAGGGAGGTCCTCATTAAACTGACGTCCGGCGACGTCAGGATCGAGCCTACCCACGACGAAAGTATGTTGAACATCTTTCCATTGTCGAGTGTCAGGGGGTGTCACGATGGAGAAGGGTCTGCACTCCTCCAGTGCAGGGCAGGGTTTTCCTTCTTCCGCCGCTTTAAGGCATGCAGCTAAGGCCTTTTCCAAGAAAGGAAGAACCGCAGTGTCAGGTGCGACGTATGTAGGATGCTTCTTGCTCAAGGCAGGAAGCTTAGAGCAGGTAAAGCCCCTGCTCTTAAATGCGGAGGCTAGCATAGCCTGGGCCTTTGCGAGATCGAACACTATCTCTTCTTTAGGTTCGGTCTCCTCCTTCGAGGCAGGTTCGGAACGAAGCCGGACGTAACAGTCCGGGTAGGCCTCGAAGCTTGGGAAGAACTCCACATCTTCCAACGGGACCGTGCCAATCTTGTCACTAACAAAGATCCTGCCGGTCGCAATAACCATATGCTCTGCATACCTCCACGGGTTGGCATGAGAGCAAGCTGGGAGATCCTTAACCGAAATCTTCTTCGGTTCTCTGGATCCAATCATTGACCTGATGGACTCCTGGTTCTCCTTCAGTCTGTCGTCCATGACAGCTCTAATCAGCCGGATCAGTTCTTGGGTAGACGAAGAGGGATCCGGGGTCGAGGAGGTAGACGGAATGGACACATCCGTCGGTGTAGGAGTAGGCGGAGGGATGGATGAGGGAGGAGCTCCAAGCTCCGACTCGGTGTATTCCACCTTGTCTTCGTCCTCTTCGGCTCCTTGAGCCATAAGCGTCTTCTCCGTGTCTTCCGAGACGTCAGAGATCTGTTCATCATCCTCGGAATCTAAACGACACTCATGCATGGACTGAGCCATGACCACATCAGGTTCCACCGTAATTTGGACAGTGGGGATTGCTTCTTTCGGAACCACTGAGTCAGGGGAGGCCTTAGGGAACAACAGGGACCTCAGTTCTTCGGTGGCCAGGTACGGTCCGGTAGCATTTTTCTGAAAGCCACGCACCCACTTGCGCAGCTTTTCACGAGAAATGTCTCTAACCTCCGCTGAGGGAGGGTTATGGAAGGCCTCAACTAGGTGGGCCTGGCAGACCGTACAATCCAGTGGATTCCAGAACTTCAAATCCCCTTTCTTGTCTGCACAAGGGGCGTGAGTCCTGCAAGCCGTATGCCCGTAAAACTGCGGGCGTTTCACAGCGCAGAAGGCGAAGTCACACTTCATCTGCTCCTCCTGTGGAAGAAAGAGAAAATGAGTATGGGGGAGTCATAGGAATGGCTCTTAAACTAAGTTAATATTAATCATTAATTTTAACTTAGAGAAGGTGTGATGCATAGAGAATGAAAACAGTAAAGGAGAACACGCTCCATGCATCTCGCCCGGCTGGTTACCATAAGCTTGGTCCTGGGATAATCCAAATGACCGAGATCATTGGATATAGTTTCCTAGGATTCCCATTATATTGGAACTCCATGGAAAGCCAAGGACAAGGTTGGGATCGAATTCATTCGGTTCCCAGTTAAGAGCCAGAAGGCCTCATTAAAGGTAACTGCTTCTGGCAACCAGCCGTGCTAAGATGCACATAGCATGCTGGAATTAGGGCTATCTTAGTCTTATGATAGCTACAGTGAGGGGGTGCAAGTATTCTTGACGCCTCTGGGGCATCCGGCAAGCCGCCGGCATGCCGGAGCCCGCTCCAGCATAGATTCTGGCATTAGAACAGACAATTTTCAAAAGTCAGTTAGATACCAGGATGGCGGCCGCCGGCACAACGGCGGCACGCCGGCAGGGAGCGGCGGCTCCGGCAGCCGGAGGATGCCAGGTTGGTGACTGGGATAAGGATGGTACAGGTAGTATCGGGTTGCCGGCAGTATATGCCGGCACTCCGGTGATCGACCGGCAAGCGGACGATTAGATAGGAGTAGGAGAGCCGCCGGTAGTAGCCGGCGGCAGCCGGCAGTCCCTCGGTACACGGGGGGCTGGCGGCAAGGGTAGGGAAGTCACCAAGAGGGAGGCAGGTATTGCCGACAGTAGAGGCGGCAAGAGACCGGCACCCGGATAGATAGAGAGACAGGGGGAGGGGGGAAGGGATGCAGGAAGTACCGTCAGGGTTCCAGACATCCCTCCCCCTCCCTGAGAGGGTGTACCCATGATAGAGACAGGCTCTAACATCCATAAGCAGGGGTCACTAGGGACCGGGAGCAGGTAGCCCAAGGGAGGGCTAGGGAACACCCAAGAGGGGGGGGGGGAGACTCCCCTATGCAGAACTACACTAGTAACTAACCTTATAGGACACTATGAAGGTATATGTACCAGAGCGGACTGCACAGGGAAGCTCGGGTAGCCCTACTCATCCACCCTAAGGAGGATTTGTAGGACAGGGGACAGATGAGTATAAACTAACCTAAGCATAGGCTAGGCTATACAAGAGATAGGTGGGGAGGGAGAAGAGAGAGGTCTTCCCAGGAAGGGTTTCTGTACCAGAGCGGCCACTAAGGGAAGGGAGGACACTCCCTAACCTAAGATCAGGCTGATCGGCTAAAACGGTGCAAGAGTACAGTTTCAGCATGGAACAGAGAAACCTTCCTAACCCGACCTAGAGCAGGGCTAAAAGTCCTGAACTAGGCAAGGAAGAAGACATATCGCTATCGCAGGAAAGTCATAGACTATCCTAGCCATAGAGGTAGGCTAGCCTAACCTCACTCTCAGACGCAATCCTAAAGGGGGTTCATTCCTTTAGGGAGGACTGAGAGGCGATATATATACTCTATTAGACAATTAATCCCTTTACTCAGAAAAGGGATCAAGGCTAAATAGAGGGAATGCCAAGGCAGGGGATGAAGGAAGCATATAGGGGTCCTAAGGTTAGGTTAGGCTAGAAAGAATCACTGACTAGCCTATCCCCTATATGGTCCCTGAAGGCGAAAACATTTGCATCACTAGTCAAAAGTATTGTAAAATAATAATGCCACTATCTTCATAACTTAGTCTAGGATCACTAATAAATCATGCATGAACACTTGTATGTAGGCTCCTGGCCTGGGGGCTATAGTAGCCGACTGGTATGAGGTCAATCGATGACCGATAAAAAGCGTCTAAACACGATATAAAAGTTCCTAGCTATGAAGACTAAATAAACTAATGTATTAGATTAGTATATAATGCCGGAAGCGTTGTTGTGGCTAACTAAATAAGACATGCAAAACAACAACGACGCCATAAAATGGCGGGTCCGGTAGAGGCACAGCTCTGCCACAAAACATCAATTATTTCGCAAAATAATATTTACTTTACGGCCAGAGCTTAATTAAACAATACTGGAACCTTGTACTCAACTTTCCAGAAGAAGGCGAGGCTGAAGGTAACGACATAGCGAAGATGCAAAGCGATAAAGTTAACACAAGGGAAAATCCGTCTAAGTAGGGCAGCTACTAAACAAAGGATAAAGACGCGCGTGACGTCATTAGAACAATGGCGTCCGTTTGTTTACGTCTCGAGTATCAGTAGTAGCCACGAGTGAGATTAGCTGTGGAACGGCTCCCAGCTATTCTCAGCCCTTACACACCGAAGCATTAACTCTGTTCGGGGTGGAGATAGCTATGTGGCACGTTCAGACATGCGTGTCCCCTGTTGTATTACGATGTCTTAAAGGGAAACCTTTGAGATACTCGCTCCAGAAGTTAGAATTCTGTGATAACCTGTGGTTAAATTCTCTGGGAATATCTTAGTAGTCTTATACCCAAGGAAGCTACCAAACAGGAACCTTCCATCAGGACGCCATGGCTTGAGCCCAAAAAACATATACAGTATAAAGATAAAGAATTCAGTGGCTGGGAAAGAGACTAAACACTAGATCAAATAAACTACGTTTACAATCTCTCACCGCACATAGCCTGGGAACAAGAATAAAACCCTAGAAACGTTTTACCTTCTTCCCCTACAGCGACTAGGGAGGAGAGTAAAACGAGAACAACGTTACCCGCTTGAACGAAACGTTTTTTCTCCTCTCTCTCCCTCCGTCTCTATCTCTCTCTCTCTTTCTCTCTTGATTTCGCACCTGAGAGAAGAGCCCAATTATATATCGTCAAAACATGTTATTTGCTAAAGGAAAAATCTGAAAGGTTTTCCAAATAAAAAGTTCCTTTAATTTAGAATTTAAACCATTAAAGCTAAGAAAGAATGAACGAAACGCCAGAATCGGTTTACTCTAACTGCAAAGTGAAACCGTGAAACACTCTCTCTCTCTATCTTAACGATAGAGCGCATGTTGAACGTCCTGAACGTCAACAACTGCGTAGACTAAAAAAAAAACTAAATGTTAGTTCATCTTTGAAAACAGTACGAGACTATCAAAAAAATTCTTTCACAAAACATTAAATTTAAAAAGTTATAAATTCTTTAAAGGTAAAATACGATATAACGGGCTCAACGTTGATTAACTTCGGTTCCAAGTTAGGACCGCCTACTAACAGGAAAGGTCGCATATAAACAAAACATAAAAATCTATTTTTATATGTTGATAATAAATGGAAAGTTAATCGAAGAGGCCTAATAAAGGCGGAGAGATATAAAATATATAGATCTAAAACGTGTTAAGCAAAATTACTAAAAACCTAAACACACTTCCGTCTAAGGGAAGGGTCGGCCATTTAAAAGTGAAAGAGAGTCCATACTCTCTTTGTCACCATAATTAAATCTATCCAAAACGAGTTCAAGTTTTGAAATGAAGATAAAACCCCTGCATAGCGAAAGCTCAAAACTGGAATAGTGTACTTCACCAAATAGTTGTGAAAACAAATCCAGTTAGTAACAGCGTATTTAGTAGGTCTTGCCAGTGGCACGACAGAGAGAAAATTGATTCTGTGTTGACATCGAGTACTTGAGTACCTACTTGACAGATGGCGCTGTTGATGTACACCCCCACCTGTATAGCGATCGCTGGCGTATTCCGCCCGTAGGTTTTTCTGTCGCACAGCAGAGCTGACAGCTATATGATCATCGGGTAAGTTTAATATTGAAAAGTTGAGATTTCAAGTACAGTACTTCACATGAGCTTATTCCTCCTTTTGTGGATGAGGTGATAAAAATTTTCTATTGCCCACACTAAGCAATTACAGGAGTCACTTAACCATCTATGTGTTTTTTGTACAAAAATACATTGCATATACAGTATCTATGCACACCAAATTATAAGTTTGAAAAAACAGCACAATGTGTAAAGATTAAATACTCTAGCGGTATGAAAAACACATCTACTTATGCGGATTGAATCAATGATGTGAGGTAACTGGCTTGTTAATGTAGAAAAGGTAGAATGATAATTTAACCCTGCCATCTTTAATGGTTAATAACTGTTTGAGTTCATTAGGACTAAGACAAAAATAAATACAAAAACAAAGAAATATTGGAATATAAAGTGAAAATTGGAGTACGGAGGTTAAGCCAAACACTCAAAAACACCAAAATGACAAAAGGCCTGTGCAGCTACTAACTTCACACCAGTGGCTTAAAAGGTAGGTAGAACTTATTGATTCATATCAAAGTGCTGTAATACAGTACAGTATTAAGAATCCTCACATATCTAGAATCATTAACTACATTAAGAGGTACACAAGAAGGGAATGCTTACATCAAGCCTTGTACATTGAACTATAAATAGTACTGAAAGTTCTGAGTAGCATCCCTTATACCACCAGCAGAATTGCTTTTCTACCCGAAACTCAAACAATAGATTTTGGAAGAGCAAGTAACTGCTATGAGTATTTTTGCATACACACACTAATATCTTATGTTCAAGTCCAACAGTTACATTACTAGTAAAAGGTAAACCCAACAAAGGCCCTAGAGTACTAGACACACCAGGCCTAAGCTTACTAAAAACACTAACAAATCCAACTTTCTGTTACCAATCACTATCGATGAGATAAAAAATCATAGCCTCTCCAAACATCTAAGATATGACGAGCCTTAAATCTTATGAACACAATCTTTTCAATAATAACCAAGGGAACAATAATAAACCTCTTTATTCGCCCTACTCTCATATCTGCTAATTTGATCTGCCATCGGACTTACATCACCAAAGTTCAGGATTGACATACTAGTGTATGATAATGGAATGGGTAAAGAGAAAGCCCCTTGAATGGAAAGTGCATACTTGTGTATGATAATGGAATGGGTAAAGAGAAAGCCCCTTGAATGGAAAGTGCTAGGTGTAGTCTACCAGGTATACCTCTTTCCCCAGGCTATCCACTAATACAGAAGGCAATAATGCATAAGTAGAATAAAAGGCTTGTATTTATAAAATACAAATAAGATTCGATATATTTTCTCTTCTGTTGTTTTCTAGTAACACAGTAGTACTTTCAAAAGTCCTTTATAGTTTATTGACTACAATATTCAAGTTACAAACTATAATTACAGCTTCTGAACATTGAAATATATTTTCTGAAAGGTAAATCTACTGCAGATAAACTGCTAAATTATTTCTAAATTTGGTTTTAAGAGAGAAAAGCAAACATAAACTATTTTACAAGGAATTTGCATGAATCTGTAAATGACCTTAGAAGTTCATCTGGAGAAAATAATTTTCATTTAAATTGCTCTAATTAATATATACCTGCTTCAATCCCATAGGATTCCCCTTCAGATTCATGTGTTTTGTTTCCATTACTTTCATAATGTTCATCCAGAAAGTCAGGTTCCTGTCTTTCATAATCATAAAATGCCTCCTCCGCCTTTTTATTTTCTTCCTCAACAAATTCCGGACTTTCCATAGGCTGAGGTATCACTTCAGTTTTTGTACTTACTTTATTACACAAAGTCAGCCGCCTTTTTAAGGGTTCTTGGTCCTGTTGTTTTTCCTGGAAAAATACATTCAACTTGTAATCCCAGCAATACTTTAAGCAGGAAAGTAATGAAAATTAGGCTCAGTTGCAATCATTAGTGATAATATAGTATAATACAAAACCTATAAACAATCCATGCAGTATATATTTCGCCGAGGGCTATCCTTAAAAGTTAACTCTTAATAAGACCTGAAAGTAAGACCCATAACAAATTAAAGGGGACACCCAAAAGGGATAATAATATAAGAGATGGAGACATACGTACACCTGGGAGCTAAAATGACACTTCATAGAAGCTTGAGACTTGTTAACAATCACGAAGATTCATGGTAAAATCATTTAAACTAGCAATCCACTGAAGATGATTAATTTTTCAAGAATACTCTTAGACAATTTAAAATTTAAGAATTGCTTTAAGAGAGAACTGGGTGAAAATCCTTTACTTCCACTTGAGATGATAATCAAGCGATTATGATCTATAACAATACAAAATCGGTTGAAGATGACATGTATTGACAAACATCTATAGATAACATAGAGCAATAATAAGTATCAGAAATTATCGAGGTAACTCATTTGGATAGCCTACCAATATCATTAAAGAGTAGAGCTCCTCCATAATCATAACCTTTTTTTTCCCCCTTAGTTTATTACTAACAGTAACAGAGTTTCCTACTGAAGAGTAAAGCCTATACTGAACTGGGCTCTGCCATTCAAAAGAGTTTATTTTGAAATTTATTGAAAATTATCTTCCAGGCTAACAAAACTATACACTATTCATGACATCATATTATTAATATGTACTTGATCATGAACACCTATATTTAAAGTTATATAATGGATTGCAAGACAGATTTATATTGTAAACTGATATCACAAAACTTACGTATAATGTAACATAAAATGTACATACATACATATACCAAGGCACTTGCCCCAATTTTGGGGGGTAGCCGACATCAACAAATGAAACACAACAAAAAGGGGACCTCTACTCTCTAAGTTCCTCCCAGCCTGACAAGGGACTCAATAGAGTTCAGCTGGTACTGCTAGGGTGCCACAGCCCAACCTCCCCCATTATCCACCACATAATGCTGAATCCCCTACTGCTGCTACCTCCGCGGTCATCTAAGGCACCAGAGGAAGCAGCAGGGCCTACCGGAACTGCGTCACAATCGCTCGCCATTCATTCCTATTTCTAGCACGCTCTCTTGCCTCTCTCACATCTATCCTCCTATCACCCAGAGCTTTCTTCACTCCATCCATCCACCCAAACCTTGGCCTTCCTTTTGTACTTCTCCCATCAACTCTTGCATTCATCACCTTCTTTAGAAGACAGCCATTTTCCATTCTCTCAACATGGCCAAACCACCTCAACACATTCATATCCATTCTAGCTGCTAACTCAATTCTTACACCCGTTCTCACCCTCACCACTTCCTTCCTAACCCTATCTACTCGAGATACACCAGCCATACTCCTTAGACACTTCATCTCAAACACATTCAATTTCTGTCTCTCCATCACCTTCATTCCCCACAACTCCGATCCATATATCACAGTTGGTACAATCACTTTCTCATATAGAACTCTCTTTACATTCATGCCCAACCCTCTATTTTTTACTACTCCCTTAACTGCCCCCAACACTTTGCAACCTTCATTCATTCTCTGACGTACATCTGCTTCCACTCCACCATTTGCTGCACTCGTGTAACAGTGGTGCATAGGAGGGGCACAAAGCTGACACAGATACTTCAAAGGTGGTAGGTTTATGGGAGATGTGAACAAAGGGATGAATTATGGGGAAAATTGGGTATGATCATTTGTACCCAAAAATTTCAGAATATGTTACTGGCTCGCCCAATTCCTTTTGCTCTTATGGTCTATAAATTAAATTTTACTTTTTCTCTGTTTTTTTCCTGCAAGTTCACGGATATATAGATATCACATCAGTATTGTCCAAGGCACTAGGGTACAAGTAAAGTTTCTAATGAACAATCCTATTTTATGACCTTTGACCAAATAGAATATAAAGCATTTATGTTTTAGTTTGTCTTTCCACTAACTGCTAGAGATGCTATATTATGGTCAATTCAGAATAGTAATTACCATCTACAGATATTTAAAGATATTACTAAATCATTATTAATGGGAATAATCTGTGTAAATAATTTTTTTACATAACCAATGATAAGGTACCATGGCTATAGCCTACCATTACAATTTACAGTAGTAAATATGTACAACAGCACACTATTCACAATACCTGTTTGGATTCTTTTCTGGATGGACGTTTGGAGATCTTACTGTAATATTCACTCCTTTGATCTGAAATAGATATATATTTATAGGAGATATTACGAACAAAATATTACAGTAGTGTAACTCCTTCATTTTATGAGTATCCACCTTTATATATTCTTATTTTCAAAATCAAAATTAATTTTTTCAATACAACCTTATTAGTTTTAAAAAGTCATTTCCTGTTAAACATGTATAAGCATAATATAATAATGGAACTGTTCTGGGCCCAAAATACATTTCCATAAATCATACCTGCTGCTTAACCTTTTTACTCCCAGGCTATTTGGAAATTTCCAACCCTTAACCCCCAGGGGGTTATTTTTTTCCCAGCACATTTTGGTGTATATTTTTTTTTAAATTGCTCTAACAGCCTTAATTTTTGTCATACAGAGGTCAGGTTGGTCTCATCTCTTGGAAAATGCCTGAAGTTTCTCAAAAAATTATCAAAAATATGAAAAAAATATTTTTTATAGCATTTTTTTGCAAGGACGTACCGGTACGTCCATGGGGGGTAAAGGGATGGCTTTTGTGAAACGTACCAGTATGTCCTTTGGGGGTAAAAGGGTTAAAGGGACATATCCTTTGTAGATATGTACTGTCCATCATATTCCAAAGCAAGGCGCATTTTAAAAACTTTTGTTAGGCTAAAATACTCCTTATGGTATAATAGTGACTGAATAAAAATAAAGACTTACACTGTGGTCCTGTGAGAGAACTCTATCAGTTGTCTCAGAATCGGAAAAGGTCACAAAAGCAAAGCCTCGACACAGACCCTTCTTATTCCTTTTCACATCAAGTTCTTGAATGTCTCCAAATTCAGAGAAATAATCCCAAAGATCGTCATCACTGAATTGCCTGTCAAGGCCACCAACATATAATTTTTCAGACCGCTCAACCTGTAACATAAATGTCAAAAGGTTATAACTCAGGCATTCCCAGAAAAAAAATTTGTAGAAAGAAATACTCGATTGTAACTACATTTAAAAATTTATCATATGACATTAAAATAGGTATACTGTTCGTATTTAGAAAAATGTCCAAACATTCATAAATTAATCAAACAATAACTGATGACAATTCTATAACATCAATATATTGTTTGGTATCTACACCATAAATAAACAGAATTTTGATGATAAAACTGATTATTTTGATAACTCCAAGTCACAGTGTTTATATCTTTGAAGCACAGTAAGCTCATGTTTAAGAGAAGAAAATATTCTAAGCTCATGTTTAAGAGAAGAAAATATTCTTTACATATCCTCTCCTCCCAATAGTAGGCCAACCAAAGAGATTAGCCCATGAACAGAGCTCCCACAGCCCCAGCTCACCTCTTGGTCCTCACAATTTGGAGTTTATGGTGACCTCAAGTAATACATAACCCACTTGAAGTGGGAAGGAAGGTCATCATACGACCTGGAGGTAAGTATTAGAATAATATATTTTACTATCAAAATTCTGTCTATTTTGATACATCTTATCTCCAGATCATAGTGCTGACTCTACTACATTAACTAGGAAATGGGCTAGTGGTTATCAGAAAACAAGTTAAAGTCAAATAAATACCATACCAAGTATTATGTTAAAATTAAGACTCCTAACTTCAGGTAAATGGCACAAAGCACACCTGAAGATCCTGTGCACTGAAGAACTTTAAGATTGAAAAAAAAAATTAATTGTCGTCTTTTAAACAGTACAATATGGAAAATTCACCGTACTGTATACTTTATTGTGGATGACATGTTGTTCAAACTGATTCAAAAGATTTTGAGGACTAGGACGTCGGGCTAGGTGAGTGGGAGTGCCATTCAGGGGCTACTCCCCTGGGTTAGGGCTGTTAAATGGGGAATCCCAAAACGGAAATTTAAAGAATTTTCTCTTATATTAGATGTTGAGTTCGCTACACTTCTAAGATATAATTGTTGTGACATAGAGTTAAGAATCATCAAAATTATATTAGTACCGTCAATGTAAACAAGATTTTATTACTGTTTCATATGAAACTATTCTTTAAAAAGAAACCAATACAAATTCTTTACTAAACTAATTCTTTCTTAACCTTATCAAATGAATCTCTTTTATTGTTTATCAAAGTTCCTGATATTGGAATCACATTAAATTTTCTTCAACATCATCTTCCTCCTTTCCACTAACCTCATCTTCCTCTTTGGCAACCAGGTCCTCCTTAAGGTCTACTTCTTGAGTCTGATCAGGGACAAAGTCAGGTTCCACATTTTCAATGTCTCTTTCTTCAGGTACCACATTTTCAATGTCTCTAACTTCCTGAAATACAAAGAATTATTCAGTCACATAAAAGTCACAGGAATCTAAATAATTTAAAACAAAATTTAACACTTTAATGTCTAAGAGACAGAGGGAAAGAGAATTAACTACTCCCTGAGGATTAGTTTGTCCTGCTAACTTTACAGAGTATTTGTATCCACATTCTATTTCACTGTTACATTGTGGAATGGTCTTACTGGTAACATTACTAATTAGTGTGTATGCATGAATAACATTAGCATGATAAAATAAAATTTGTAAAGGAAAAGGATGCCGCCACATGAGCATTACTGGGTCCTTTGGCTGGCCAGATGGTACTACGTTGGTTCCTTCTCTGGTTACAGCACCTTTCTCATTTGCCTACAAATACACCGAATAGTCTGGCATATTCTTTATACATTCGCCTCGCAACACCTACCTCCCTTCAACAACCACTCAGGAGGAGTTATGAATGAGCTTGGAAAATTCGCCATTCTTGAGAGCTATCTTTAGTAAATGCAGTATAGCAAGACAGGGCACAATTTTAAATAATTGAATAAGCTGCACTTTACAGAGCCATGTAAAAATTAATATTAGGTGAGATTTATAGAAATTACATTTACTGTATGACAACAGCCTCTATCATAACTTCAGCTATATCCTACCATAGTAACTTAGTATAATATATGTACATACATACATATACCTCGCACCACCTTCCCTTCTCTTAGGTGAGATTTATAGAAATTACATTTACTGTATGACAACAGCCTCTATCATAACTTCAGCTAGATCCTACCATAGTAACTTAGTATAATATATGTACATACATACATATACCTCGCACCACCTTCCCTTCTCGTACATCTCATAACCTTACTCTTACCCACATTAACTCTCAACTTCCTTCTCTCACACACACTCTTCCAAATTCTGTCACTAATTGGCCAAGCTTTTCTTCTGTGTCTGCAACCAGTACAGTATCATCCGCAAACAACAACTGATTTACCTCCCATTCATGGTCATTCTCGTCTACCAGTTTTAATCCTCGTCCAAGCACTCCATCAACATACAAGTTAAACAACCACGGCGACATCACACATCCCTGTCTCAGCGCCACTCTCACTGGAAACAATCGCTCACTTCATTTCCTATCCTAACACATGCTTTACTACCTTTGTAGAAACTTTTCACTGCTTGCAACAACCTTCCACCAGCTCCATATAACCTCATCACATTCCACATTGCTTCCCTATCAACTCTATCATACGCTTTCTCCAGATCCATAAACGCAACATACACCTCCTTACCTTTTGCTAAATATTTCTCGCATATCTGCCTAACTGTAGAAATCTGATTCATACAACCCCTACCTCTTCTAAAACCACCCTGTACTTCTAAGATTGCATTCTCTGTTTTATCCTTAATCCTATTAATCAGTACTCTACCATACACTTTTCCCACCACACTCAACAAACTAATACCCCTTGAATTACAACACTCATGCACATCTCCCTTACTCTTATATAGTGGTACAATACATGCACAAACCCAATCTACTGGTACCATTGACAACACAAAACACATATCAAACAATCTCATCAACCATTCAAGTACAGTCACACCCCCTTCCTTCAACATCTCAGCTCTCACACCATCCATACCAGATGCTTTTCCTTCTCTCGTTTCATCTTGTGCTCTCCTCACTTCCTCTCCTGTAAACTCTCTCTCATTCTCATCACCGACATTTCAACACCTGCAACAGCAATTATATCTGCTTCCCTATTATCCTCAACATTCAGTAAACTTTCAAAATATTCCGCCCACCTTTTCCTTGCCTCCTCTCCTTTTAACAACCTTTCATTTCCATCTTTCACTGTCTCTTCAATTCTTGTAAAATAATAAAACAAAAAAGGACAATACCTGTTTGGGTTCCTTTCTCAAATGAGTAAAACGTTCTACTGATACGAACAATCCATTGATCTGAAAAAGATATATTCATAGTGAACATCATGAATAAAAAACTATATTGTCCCTCTATTCACCTTTAAAACAAGTTGCAATTCAGAACCTTTGTTAGACTCAAACTCTCTTTTTGGTGTGACACAGAGAATGAATGAAAATAAAACTTACCTTGTGGCTCTGTGAAAGAACTTTATCAAGTGTCCCAGATTTGGAAAAGGTCACAAAAGCATAGCCTCGACACAGACCCTTCTTATTCCTTCTCACTCTAAATTCTTGCATGTTTCCAAATTTAGAGAAATAATTCCAAATATCTTCATCGCTGAACTTCCTGTGAAGGCCACCAACATACATTCTTTCAGTTGGCGTAACCTGTAACATAAAACATCAAAAGGTTATTACAAAGACATTACCTGAAAACAACTTTGGAAGAAATAATAGATGGCACTCAACTGCAGGTAACCTAAAATTATTAATTATTAAAAAATATTTTAATTATAAAATAAATTTTTGAATATACTTACCCGGTGAATATATAATAGCTGAACCTCTGGCGGCTCGACAGAAAAAACACACAAAAACTCGCGAGCGATCGCTATGAAGGTTGCGGGTGTGCCCACTAGCGCCAACTATAGGCCAGATACCGCATATACATGTAAACAGACCCAATTTTTCTCATCCCGCTGGGTCTCTATCGGGGAGGAAGAGGGGGCCTTTAATTTATATATTCACCGGGTAAGTATATTCAAAAATTTATTTTATAATTAAAATATCATTTTTAGATATTCAACTTAGCCGGTGAATATATAATAGCTGATTCACACCCATGGTGGTGGGTAGAGACCAGAGTTAATTAAGTTTACAGCGTATATGCTTAGAGTTTTTGACAGTTATATCATAACAAAACCCAAATATATAAAGGTACCTGGTAAGGAAGTCGACTTAGACGATTACTCTGCCTTATTAGTCTGTCTTCCTCACGAAGCCCAGCGATCCTCTTAGGATGCTGAAAGACTCCCAGAAGCTGAAGTATTAAGGGCTGCAACCCATACAACAGGACCTCATCAAACCCCTAATCTGGGCGCTCTCAAGAAATGACTTTGACCACCCGCCAAATCAATCAGGATGCGAAAGGCTTCTTAGCCTTCCGTACAACCCAATAAAACAATATTAAAAACATTTCAAGAGACAGATTAAAAAGGATATTGGAATTAGGGTAATGTAGTGGTAGAACCCTCACCCACTACTGCACTCGCTGCAACGAATGGACCCAGTGTGTAGCAGTCCTCGTAAAGAGTCTGGACATCTTTTAAGTAAAATGACGCGAACACTGACTTGCTTCTCCAAAAAGTCGCGTCCATAATACTTTGCAGAGATTTATTTTGCTTGAAGGCCACGGAGGTTGCTATAGCTCTAACTTCGTGCGTCTTAACCTTAAGCAAACATCGGTCTTTCTCATTCAAGTGAGAATGAGCTTCTCGTATTAAAAATCTGATAAAATATGACAAAGCATTCTTTGACATAGGCAATGATGGTTTCTTAACTGAGCACCATAATGCCTCAGATTTACCTCGTAATGACTTAGTACGAGCTAAATAGAACTTAAGAGCTCTAACAGGACATAATACTCTTTCCAGTTCGTTGCCTAAGATCTCTGATAAGCAAGGAATATCAAAAGATTTAGGCCAAGGACGAGAAGGCAGTTCATTTTTGGCCAGGAAACCAAGTTGAAGTGAACAAATGGCTTTTTCTGTAGAAAAGCCGATGTTCTTACTGAAGGCATGAAGTTCACTGACCCTTTTAGCCGAAGCCAAGCACACTAGGAAAAGTGTCTTGAGGGTGAGATCCTTCAGGGAGGCTGAATGTAATGGCTCAAACCTGTCTGACATGAGGAACCTTAGGACCACGTCTAAGTTCCATCCAGGAGTTGCCATACGACGTTCCTTAGAGGTCTCGAAAGACTTAAGGAGATCTTGGAGATCTTTATTGTTGGAAAGATCTAAGCCTCTATGTCAAAAGACCGAAGCCAACATGCTCCTGTAGCCCTTAATCGTGGGAGCGAACCTTTCTCAGATGTAAAAGAAAATCTGCGATTTGGGCTACAGAGGTACTGGACGAGGACACAGATGCTGACTTGCACCAGTCTCGAAAGACTTCCCACTTCGACTGGTATACTCTAATGGTAGAAGCTCTCCTCGCTCTTGCAATCGCACTGGCTGCCTCCTTCGAAAAGCCTCGAGCTCTTGAGAGTCTTTCGATAGTCTGAAGGAAGTCAGACGAAGAGCGGGGAGGCTTTGATGGACATTCTTTACGTGGGGCTGACGTAACAGATCTATCCTTAGAGGAAGACTTCTTGGAAAGTCTACCAGCCATTGAAGTACCTCGGTGAACCACTCTCTCGCGGGCCAGAGGGTAGCAACCAACGTCAACCTTGTCCCTTCGTGAGAGGCGAACTTCTGCAGTACCTTGTTGACTATCTTGAATGGTGGGAATGCATATAAGTCCAGAAGAGACCAATCCAGTAGAAACGCGTCTATGTGGATTGCTTCTGTATCTAGGACTGGAGAGCAATAGATTGGTAACCTTTTGGTCAACGAGGAGGCAAAGAGGTCTATGGTTGGTTGACCCCAAGTAGCCCAAAGACTCTTGTCCACGTCCTTGTGGAGGGTCCATTCCGTGGGTATCACCTGACCCCTCCGACTGAGACAGTCTGCCAAGACGTTCAAGTCCCCCTGGATGAATCTCGTCAACAGGGAGATGCCTCGATTTCTTGACCATAAGAGAAGGTCCCTTACGATCTCGAGCAGCGTGAAGGAGTGTGTGCCTCCTTGCTTGGAGATGTACGCCAAAGCTGTGGTGTTGTCTGAGTTGACCTCTACCACTTAGTTTCGAAGAAGCTTTCGAATATCATCAAGGCCAAGCGGACTGCTAATAGCTCCTTGCCGTTGATGTGCATGCTCTTCTGACTTGAGGTCCACAGACCCGAGCATTCCCGACCGTCCAGGGTCGCACCCCAACCCAAATCCGACGCGTCTGAGAACAACACGTGGTTTGGGTTCTTGATTGCAAGGGATAGTCCCTCTCTCAGACTGATATTGCTGTCCCACCATTTCAGGCATGCCTTTACTGGTTCGGAGACTGGGAATGATACCGTCTCTAACGTCTTGTCCTAGTTCCAGTGAGAGGCTAGATGGAACCGGAGAGGCAGAAGGTGTAGTCTCCCTAGTGAGACAAACTGCTCCAGGGATGAGAGAGTCCCTACGAGACTGTTCCAACTCCTGACTGAACAAACGTTTTCTTTTCAGCATTAGTTGGACTTCGAGCAGGGCTTGTTCTATTCGGTGGCAGACGGAAAAGCCCGAAAAAACTGGACTGCGAATCTCCATCCCCAAATATAGAATAATCTGGGATGGGATCAGTTGGGACTTTTAGGTTGACCAAAAGTCCCAACTCCCTGGCCAGACTCAACGTCCAATGTAGATCCTGCAGACAGCGAAGACTGGACGATGCTCTGAGAAGCCAGTCGTCCAAGTACAGGGAGGCTCGGATCCCCGATAGATGGAGGGATTTTGCCACATTCCTCATGAGCCTCGTAAACACGAGAGGAGCAGGACTGAGGCCAAAGCACAGGGCTCGAAACTGGTACCCCACATTCCTGTAAACAAACCTCAGAAACGGTTGGGAATCCGGGTGTATAGGAATGTGGAAGTATGCCTCCTGAAGGTCGAGAGAGACCATCCAGTCGCCTTCCATTAATGCTGTCAAGACAGCCTGGTAGACTTCATCGTGAAGTTTGTCTTGACAATGAACACATTGAGCGCACTTGCCTCTTACGTACTCCTGCAGTGAACATGGCTGCCAGATCATTGGAGCCATCCCTGAGGGACTTGTTCCTGCAGAGAACGTGGCTGTCAGATCATTGGAGCCATCCCTGAAAGCCTTGTTTATGCATGACATAATTGTACAGCAAAACTTCAAACGCTCGAAAAAACTCCTAACAGGAGATGGTCTAGCTCTGAAGTCGACCATAAAAACTTGGAGCGTCTCATGGCCAGGCGCCAGGGAGAGTCTATGAGGTTTGAGAAGTCTATCTGGGCAGAGGCAGGAACTCCCAAGCCGAGAACTTCTCCCTTGTCATATCAGACTCTCGCTCTATAAGCCAGCTTAAAAGTAGGGAAAGCAAAGGTTGTCTCCCCCAAACTCCTCCTGGTGATTAACCAGTCGCCTAGCAAACGTAAAGCTCTCTTAGAAGAGCGAGAGAGCACTAGCTTATAAAACAACGGCTTCGAAGTAGCTAGGCCTAGTGTAAACTCTGACGTTTAGGCGAACGAGGAGCAGCAGTTACAAAAAGATCCGGACAAAGATCCTTAAAAATCAGCATGATTTATTTAAAGTCCATAGAGGGCTGAGCAGCTTTAGGCTCCTCTCCGTCTGACAGAGTCCTCAAGGGAATATCAGTAGGAGGGGGAACAGCAACTTCCTCATCTGAAGGAACCTTGTCCGACAATAGCCGAGTCTCAAGCAAGGGAGAGACCTGCCGTGGTGGCAATGCTTGACAAGCAGAGTCCATACGCAAAGGAGCAACAGTAGCAGTCAAGGACGCTATGTCATGTAACTGCTTAAAGGACTGACCAGTAACAACAACAGGTGCGGGAGGACGTTCGATGTCAACTCGAGACTGCCTTGACTGCTTAGACTGAGCAGTCAAAACAACTCTTGACTGCGGTGCTTGACGCTCAACGTCAAAACAAGTCAACTATGCTGGTTGGTGAACGTCCTGAACGTCAACAAGAGCAAGCGGCAGCGGCTGAACGTCCACAAGCGGCTGAGAGTCAACACGGGACTGCATCGAGTGAGGCTCTACAAAACACGATTGACGTGATTTTGTAACGTCAATGTCAACAGGACGAGCAAAGGCTCGTTTGGGTGGCTGACGGCCAAGATCTCGATCAGCGTAAGCGGCGAGGATCATCGTGAACCTGCTCAACAGAATAGTCCTCCATAAGAGAGGCAAGCTTATTCTGCATGTCTTGCCGTACAACCCATTTAGGATCAACGGGAATGGTTGCGGTAAGAGACGAGGGTAACGTCTGTGACTGCAAAACCTTGCCTACAAAAAGACTCTCGGAGCCTGTGTTACGCTTTTGTTTAGGCGGTGAGCAGTCTTCCGATGACTGCATAGGGTCAGAGCTGTCCTAATGGTTAAAATCAGGACGCTGGACCTGTCCTGAAAGGACTGACTTTCGCTTAAAGGGCCTCGAAACCTTGTTTCACGGTTTCTTATGCGAAAAGCCTTCGGATGACGAGGAGAAAAACGTCTCGCTCGTCTTATGGTAGGGGAGATCTTGGTAAGATACACCCGATACCATAGAGGGAACGTCTGTTCGCTGATCAAGTCCTCTCGAACCCATAAGTCGTACGACATTACTTCTCCCCTGGGCTTGGGAGCTTGCAAGAGGTCTCGGACTAGGCGAACGACAGGCACGAACAGACAAACCCTCGGTCGCAACACTGATAACACTTTGCGCAATTATCACTTTATCACTACGATTTTCTGTTTTGCACTTACTTCACTGAAATCGAATTTTTCAACAATTCACATTAGGTATGAATAAAACTGATTTCTACCTGAAGCACGCAATTCTACCCTCATCAAAAGGTTATAATTGCGAAATCAGTCGTATAATGTAAGCACATTAATACAAGCAAAAAACAGTAAACATATATTAAGATAAAAAGATCAGTGGCTGGGAAGGAGACTAAACACTAGTTCATTCAAAACTACGTTTTCAATCTCTCACCGTACAGTGCCTTGGGACGAGAAGAAAAACTAAAAACGTTTTATCCTTTCTCCCCGTACAGAGACTAGGGACGAGAGTAAAAAACTGACTCGAGAACAACGTTACTCGCTTGGGACGAGAATAAAGATCGGAACGTTCTCTCTTCCTCTCTCTCTCTCCGTCTCTCTCTCTCTCTCTCTCTCTTGATTTCGCACCGAAGAGAAGAGCCCACTTACCTTTCGTCAATAAACAGGTTATTTGACCAAAGGAAAAAACTGAAAGGTTTTTCAATTAACAAGTTCCTTTAAAATAGTATTTAAAACATTTAAGCTTTGAAAGAAGAATGAACAAAACGTCAGAATCGATTTACTCTTTCTGCAAAGTGAAACCGTGATTCTCTCTCTCTCTCTATCGTAACGATAGAGCGCAAACTGCGTAGCATAAATAAACTAAACGTTAGCTCATCTTTGAAACAGTACGAAGACTATTCAAAGAAAATCTTTCATAAAATATCTACTAAAAAATATTCATTTAATAAGTTTTAAATCATTTGCTCTGTAAAAGTTATTTACGATTGAAAGGGCTCAACGTTGTTTAACTTCGGTTTTCCAAGTTAGGACCGCCTACTCTCGGATTAGAGGAGGAATAGGAAAGGTCGCATATAAACAAATCATTAAAATTTATCTTGATGTTTATTATAAATGGAAAGCTAATCGAAGAGGCCTAATAAAGGCGCTGAGGTATAAAATATATAGAGGAAAATCTATAATTAATTTATAACGTGATAAGATAATTGCTAAAAGCCTAAAACACACTTCCGTACTAAGGGAAGGGTCGGCCATTTAAAAGTCAAGGAAAGTCCAAAAAACAATCCAAAGTCATCAAAAATTAAATCTATCCAAAAACGAGTTCAAGATTTAAGTTGAAGATAAAACACCTGCACTGCGAAAGCTCAAACCAAAAGGAAGTACTTCACCAAATATGTTGAGAAAACTCCAGGTTATACAGCGAGTATTGATACGTCTTGTCGTTAAGGCCGACAGAGAAAAATTGGGTCTGTTTACATGTATATGCGGTATCTGGCCGATAGTTGGCGCTAGTGGGCACACCCGCAACCTTCATAGCGATCGCTCGCGATTTTTGTGTGTTTTTTCTGTCGAGCCGCCAGAGGTTCAGCTATTATATATTCACCGGCTAAGTTAAATATTTAAAAATAGAATATGTCTATTATATATGTTTGGTAAAGGTATAAAAATTTGTATATCAAACTAATTATACATTATGAAAATTCTACAATACTGTATTAACATCCAGCAGGATATAAATATCCTAAAAATGTATGTATCATTAATTCAATGATCTATGTAAAAATACTCTTTAATAAAAGTACGTGAGAAGAAAACAAGAATCGTTTTCTAAATTTTAACTCTTTCTTAACCTCATCAAATTGTTCTCTCTCTTCATTAGTCATTTCAAAGGTCACCATATTGGAATCACAATTTTCAGTTGAAACTTCTTCATCATCCAATATTTCCTTTTCGTCCTTTTTATCTACATCCTCTTCCTCTTCACTGTCTTCATCTTCCATTTCGCTACCCATCTCTTCCATCAGGCCTAATTCTTGAGCCTGCAGCAGGACAAGGTCATCAGCCAGCTTTTCAGGCTTCACCTTTTTGGCATTTTCCGTGTTTTTAACTTCCTCGACGCCTGCTTTTTCCATAGGTTTTTTCTTCGAGTCTGTAACCGCAACAGGCTCTGGATGCTGGAAAGAAGAGATCTTTTCAGTTATCTAACAGAAATTTGAATGCTTTAAGCTAAAAAAATCAATATTTGCATCTCTGAGGGAAAAAAAAAAAAAAAAAAAAAAAAAAACCACCACGGGAAAAGAACAAGTCTGAGCTGCTAACTTTGCAGAATATCTGTATAAAACATTCTGTTGAGATCCAACTGTGTCAAGCTATTTAGTTATATTGTGGAGTGGTCCTCAAGGCAGTGCTATGATGTGTGTATGTTTGTGTATAACATTAGTAAAACAAATGTTTTTATAGAAAAATGGAAAACTAAGAATCAAGCAGAAATTTTTATAAGAAAAGAAAAAATGAATGAAGCGGAAAATAAAAAATTTATTTTGAATCACTGCATGAAAATATTTTGTAAATTATCATTCCAATCCTAAACAGTCATCAATCGTCTCCTACACCCATTGACGCATTTCTTTTACATTACATTGATAAAATATTTCATTCATATGGAATTAGAAAAGCATAAGTCCACCATACCTTGGATTGCACTTTTTTAACAACAGGTTTTGGTTTGTTAATGGTGACTGGGACCCCATTTATCTGTAAAAATAAAATAGATGTAAACATTTAACCCTTTTACCCCCCAAAAGACGTACTGGTATGTTTCACAAAACTCATCCCTTTACCACCATGGACGTACTGGTACGTCCTTGCAAAAAACTGCTATTTACATTTTTTTTTTTTGCATATTTTTGATAATTTTTTGAGATACTTCAGGCATTTTCCAAGAGAATGAGACCAACCTGACCTTTCTATGACAAAAATTAAGGCTGTTAGAGGAATTTTAAAAATATATACTGCAAAATGTGCTTGAAAAAAAATAACCTCTGGGGGTTAAGGGTTGGAAAGTTCCAAATAGCCTGGGGGTAAAAGGATTAAGTACTCAAGATATTCTAAAATCCTGCTATACTGTACTAACATTTCGTTTACAATTTCTGATTCATATAAATAACCATAAAAACAATAACGGTGATTACAATTACATTATTATAACACACTTTTTTTTTCCACAATATCAAGGGTTATTTCATATCAATAAAAAAAATTGTAGCAATGACATTATGATCGGAAATTCTCCAACTAATGTAACATACAGCATGTATCGAAATAGCAATTGTCAGATAATGATATTACCTACAAAAATTAAATCAAAGATTTGATAAAACCCTTACCTCATGATCACTTGTAGACAGCACACGCTCTGCAACCTTATAATCATGAAAAACAATGAATCCAAAACCACGACAGATGCCCTTCTTATTCCTCTTTACATCAATAAGTTGAATGTCACCGTAGATAGAAAAGTAATTTTGAAAATCTTCATCTGTGCAGGTAGGGGGAAGCCCACCGACATACAATTTCGGTGATTCCTCTTGTAGTTCATCTTGCAGTGCAACCTGAAATTTATGTTGACCAATGAAGAAAACTTGACTATAAATACAGGAAACTCAATAATAAGTGTTATTTTTCAAGTTGAACTGAAGTTGTGTAGTAAGTATACTGTGACACTAATCCAACCAGTGCAAATATCAGTGTAATTCCTGTGTCAATATTGACTGTGCTTGAGTAAATTAAAAACAGAATTTTCATAACTAAATTACTTTATTTCTATATTCACTTTGAGTTCATACTGTTTCTCGCTCCAATCTGGATAAATAGGTTGTTCCTAGTACAGTACTCAAGGCATTGGTGGGAGGTGGATCCCAAGTACAAGTACTCATCAAGTTTTCCATGGAAATGCATTCAATAGTACTGTGAGCAGTGAGGGAAACACATTTTGACGTCTCTATTCATCAAAAATCAACAAATCTCCATAGGTTTATGAATGGTTTAATGGTTTGCCAGTTCTAATGCTTATGTTTCATGTTTCACTACGTCTCCACAAGTATTTACTAGGATGAGGGCTCCCATATTAAAGGTGTTTTTGGAAAATATTCAGGTTTAGCAACTTTGATTACTCAGGGTATTGAAAAGGTTACAAGTCCTAGTAATAGTCAAAATGAAGTTTCTTCGGGTTTGCTTTCAAAGAATTCTATATTTGGGTATGATAATAAAAAAGTTACTCTTCATGCTTTTCCATAGGAAAAGAGAATGCATTCCTTCATTCTGTTGTTGGAGAAATTCAAGCAGTTGGAAGCGCTGTCAGTGCAGAAGTGGATGAGGTTACTGGGGACCATGGCGTCTTCAAAGAAGTTGGTTTTAATGGCTCATTTAACGATGACAGAATTCCAATTTCATCTTCATCAACACTGAAACAAAATGTCAGATCTGGACCCAGTATGTGTTCCAGTGATGCTACCAATTACATGTGAAATGGGGTAGTGATCCTCACCATTTGGCATGGAAGTTGGAGGCAGTTTATTTAGACAACTATACGGCATTGGTTTACATTCTGAAGCAAGGGGGAACAAATCTTATACGCTAGTTTATTCCATGAAAGTTGAATGTGATAGCAGATCAGCTAAGAATGCTATATTTGGGAATGATAAAATTCTTTTCATGCTTTCCATAGGAAAAGAGAGTTCTCTTACTAATATTGTTACATTGTCATACCATGACTCGTGTCCATACAGTAACACCGATCTCACTAAACTGATATACAGTATAGATACTACCCATTGAGATACTACCACTAGAGAGTTATGGGGTCCTTCGACTGGCCAGACAGTACTACATTGGATCTTTATCTCTGGTTACGGTTCACTTTCTCTTTGCCTACACATACACCGAATAGTCTGGCATATTCTTCATAGATTCTCCTCTCTCCTCATACACCTGACAACACTGAGATTACCAAAAAAATTTTCTTCACCCAAGGGGTTAACTACTGCACTGTAATTGTTCAGTGACTATTTTCCTCTTGGTAAGGGTATAAGAGACTCTTTAGCTATGGTAAGCAGCTCTTCTAGGAGAAGAAAACTCCAAAATCAAACCAGCGTTCTCTAGTCTTGGTCAGTGCCATAGCCTCTGTACCATGGTCTTCCACTGTCTTGGGTTAGAGTTCTCTTGCTTGAGGGTACACTCGGGCATGCTATTCTATCTAATTTCTCTTTCTCTAGTTTTGTTAAAGTTTTTATAGTTTATATAGGTAATATTTATCTTAATGTTGTTGCTATTCTTAAAATATTTTCTTTTTCTTTTTTCCTTTCCTCACTGAGCTATTTTCCCTGTTGGGGCCCCTGGGCTTATAGCATCCTGCTTTTCCAACTAGGGTTGTAGCTTAGCAAATAATAATAATAATAATAGCCTGACTTTTATATGTAATTTCAGGTGATTTGATTTCCAAATTTTACTTAACCTAGCCCTTGTTTGACTTGCTTTTTTCAATCTTTCATTAAACTCAAATTCTAAAGATCCTGTATTAGAGAACATAGTTCCTAAATATCTAAATGATTCAACCTCATTACTCCTTTCTCCTTCCAATAATATTTCACCTTCCATTGCATATTCCGTTGTCATCATCTCTGTCTTTCTTCTATTTATTTTGAGCCCAATCTCACGTGATATTTCATGCATTAGTTTTAAGGAAAGATGAGTCTCTAGCAATTCAAATTAATGTTTTTACTCTTCTTAAAATATTATATTTTTCCTTGCTTCCTTTCCTCACTGGGATATTTTCCCTGTCGGAGCCCCTGGGCTTATAGCATCCTGCTTTTCAAACTAGGGTTGTAGCTTAGCAAGTAGTAATAATAATAATAATAATAATAATAATAATAATAATAATGTTTTATATTTCCTGAGTATTTCCTTCACTATGCCACCTTCACCTCAATGTGGGAGTCAGCAATAAAAATGCCAAGATAGGTTCATAAAAATAAAAAGAATCTAATTACAGTATAAAACTTTTTATAGCAGAGCATCCCCACTGACTAATGATGTTAAGAGGTTGTGGAACTTGTTTCAACTTTAATGCTGAAAGATAAAGGTATATGATCTACTCATGCAACAGTATTTCCATACACCAGCGTATGATTTCAATACTACAAAAGAGGAGCAGAGTAATCATAAAGAAAGTAAACAGGAAATGTTTGGTTTAACGGTAGGCATCCACATTTAACCCGCTTTGAATCAGTAGAACTTCAAAAGTTCAAAGTTGGAGCAAATGCTTTTTTGTTGACCAGGCGGACATGAGTCTTTTTATAGTTTATTTATGACATATTTGTTTTTGATGTTGTTAATAGTTTATTTATGACATGTCTGTTTTTACGTTGTTACTTATTTTAGAATGATTTATTGTTAATTTGTTCTCTTCATTTATTTATTTCCTTTCCTCACTGGGCTATTTTTCCCTGTTGGAGCCCCTGGGCTTATAGCATCTTGCTTTTCCAACTAGGGTTGTAGCTTGGATAGTAATAATAATAATAATAATAAGAGGTAAACATTATGAATGCAAGGTAAGTACTGTACGTAAAAGGGATTTTGACGAAGGAAAAATCTATTTCTGGGGAGAGACCTGTGACGCCCGGCGAAAAGTCCTTCTTTGTACTTTTTCTGATATAAATCTTCCAAATATACCAGAGAAAATTAAAAGCATGGAATGCAGAGGTTACAACCCTCGCGCGATTCCATTATAAAAATTCTGTCATTACAAAAATATGTCTTCAGCTAGATCCTTTACCATTCAGAAGATACTATTTTAATTGCCATATGGATAATCACCACAGCAAGCTATATTTGGCAAGTCTTCAACCTTTCAAAGACATGAATCACAGATTTTGCTTCCATAATTCTATGGCCAAGTCATTTAGTAGACATTATTTTTGTCAAAAAGGATATTTCCTGTTACATTGGGGAGTCACAAGACGTCTCTATACCTAGCAATGACATGTTCTAGAAAATGCCAACATATAATACTCCCCTACTGGCAAATACTTTCAAATATTAGATTTACAGAAATGGAAATAGGTTCCTCAAGTTTAACAACTTACCTCATCCTTCATATATTTCCCGAAAACCTCTTGCTTCACCGTTACTAATTCGCCATTTATCTGAAAAGTTTAATAACGCTATTATTAAATTAATATTCAGCAATCAAGCTATTTTGTAAAAATATTAATCTGAGACAAAGAATTTTATTTCTAAATGTGATATAAAACGCTACCCCAACAAAAATAAATATACCTGTAAACACATTAGTCATACTAGGCCTTCGTTGAGGTCTAGAATATCCTTAGTATAGAGAAAACTAGGACCACAGATGACAGACCTTTAGCTAGACAAGGCATGTAAACCCCTCCTATACTTCTAAATAGTCTCACAAGAAAAGCAGCCTTCATTGTTAATTATTGAAGTAGTACCAGAGCAAGGTCCCACTTATGTGGCTCGATACTTCTGTGAAATAAGTCTTTCAAAATGATAGAATAGTTTCCTTACATTACTAGAAGCTGTCACTTAGAATCCCTGTAGTTCTAATATCTCTGAGGGGATAGCCTTTTATTTCTTGACTGAAAAGATCAAAAGCTTCGAACAGAAGCACAGATGCAGGGGAAAAATATAATTTCTAAGAATGGATGTACTCATTGAGCTAACATTCATCTCATTGCGCCAATTCTTGAATATGCCCTTACTGGTCAATGTTTGACAGAAATGGGCAAAGGCTACTACAGCACCTAATTAGCCTCAACCTCTGTGACCTAGCTCAATAACTTGAAAGAGTGAAGTAGAGGTCTGCCTGGTATGATCACACAATCATTATCATCGTAAGGATTTTACGTCACCTCTTCCTTCTACAGAGTTAGACATTAAATGCGCTCTCTCCATTCTCTTCTATAGCATATTATTATGTCTTCTAAACTTCTTTCAAATCTAGGTCTTCATTTAACAACCTTATGCACATTTCCTGGACATTCCTATGGGTTTTGTCCTGCCACTTCTCTTCTTAGTACATGTCCAAACATCTTAATCTTTGTATTCTCAGCCAATATTTCCGTCTCAAGAACACCGCGCCTCATCAATAACTCTATTTTTGCATTATGTTCTCTCCAACCATACTCCAATTATGAATATTAACATTCTAAAATCAGACCTTATTCCTCAAGCAATTTAAATTTCATACCGAGAAAGAACTTGCTTTTCGCTATGGCTCACCGTACCTCAATATCATCTACTTAGTAACTTTAATCTTCTAGACGACAATTACAAATACAATTCATATTACAAAGAAACATATAGTACTTATAATGAAGAGTAACTACTACATTAAAAAACATAACAAATTTGACATTACCACATGTGGTTCACTCTGATGAATGACTTTCTGTGCAACGGCAATATCCGCATAAGTAATTAATGCAACTGTGTTCTTTGTTAGTATCCTTTTCATTTCACCAAATTGGGAAAAGTACATTTCTAAACTCTGAGGGTCGTGGGCTTCAGTCAAACCCGTAACAATGATCCTTGGACGATAATCTGGCAAAGCCTGGGGGGTAAGAGAGAATATTAGTAGAAGTTCTTAATCAAATATATCTTTTGTTTCAAGTATCTTTTTATTCCAAATAGAGTACCAATTAACTAGTGACATATATACTAGCATGTATGTACATAAAATACAACGAAAATTAAAAAAATTCCAGAAATAATTTACATCACTCGACCGAGAAAGTTAATGACAGGATAACCAAAGAAATAAAAATAAGGTGAATTATTAAATACAGTAAAAATGATAATTAAAATATTAATAATGATAATGATAATGATTATAATCATGAAAATCTAAATTATGGATATTCTTTGTTCAAAAATAAAATAACAAGGTTATTACAGATTTCAACCTTATTATTCAGATTAAATTTTAACCATTTTGTAGGCACTATAAGATGTGAATTTCAAAAATTCTTACCTCATCCTCAGTTTTCGCTTGCTTAACATGGAGTTCGTATCCATTAATCTGAAATATCAAAGTAAGCAATAACTAATATTTTCACATTATCAGAGATAATTTATATAAAAAACTTTAACATATTTTAAATTTATTTTGGAAAATAAGAGCTCCTTGGGATTATTTTTTCGAACTTGTTTCAAATTCAATTTCGTATTAAAATAAATAATTTTATCCATTGTGAAATTTAATGTTCAGACTGTATAAAGGGATTTTGACGAAGGAAAAATCTATTTCTGGGGAGAGACCTGTGGCGCCCGGCGAAAAGTCCTTCTTGTATACCTTTTCTGATAAAAACCTTCCAATTATACCAGAGAAAGATAAAAGCATGGAATGCTGAGGTTACAACCCTCGCGCGAGCACCTTTTGGGTGTCGTGTATAAAGCAAAGGCGCGTGAAATCCACTATTCACAGGTTGTCTTCCATTTAGTTAATTCCTTCGCCAAAGGGATGGGCCGATACAGAGGCCCTAGACACATCCCCATCGCCGCACCACCCACGCCACGACGCGAGCGCCATCTGAACAACATCCTTCTGTATTGGCCATGATGGCTTGGAAAGGAAAGGGTGGGATCGTGTAAAATAAGGGGAAGGGTTTCGCCGGGCGCCACAGGTCTCTCCCCAGAAATAGATTTTTCCTTCGTCAAAATCCCTTTTCTGGGTCGAACCTGTGGCGCCCGGCGAAAATGTACCAGAGAATGCCTTCCAAGCCCAACAATAACTACTAATTTAATAAGGGGAGAGAAACAACACCATGTAAAGAAAATCATATATAATTAAGGTAAGTAGGCATAAAATATAAACTAGCCACAGGGCATAGTGAGAGTAAGGATAAACAAACATGATAACAAGGAAACCTCTGAGTATCAGAGGAAAACATGCAACAAAACTGACATGGCTAAGAATATCCCAACTTAATAACAAGGGAAAACAATAATAGTTACAATCATATTAACCTAATATGTTATACACTTAGGGCTAACGAACCACCAAGGAAGCGGCGTCGTGGTGCGAGTGGCGGGTAGGAGGGAGAAGAGAAGAGATGGATGAAAGGAAGAACAAAAGATCAATGGGGAGAGATAAGGCTCCCAGCTGCAACCGTTGGATATTTAAGAGCCTGTAAGTTCTTTAGATAGTGGCGTTTGAAGACCATAGGAGATTTCCAACCCGTGTACTTCTTAAGGTTATCAAAGTCCATATTCTGGAAATAGTTGATGGAGGTAGCTATCGATCGGATATCATGAGCATGGGGAAATGATCCCGGATTGGCTTGTTTAATGAAGTATAGGATCTGTTGCCTAATGCCACGTATGGAAATGGTACCTCCTTGTTCTCTGATAAACAAGGGGCCAGACGATCGGGTAGCAGTCCTGGCTAAAAAGGCCCTGAGAGTGGTGACCGGACATAGAGAAGCATCTTGGAGAAGAGGAATAATCTTCCAAGGGGACCACCTATTTTGGGGGTCCTCGTTCTTAGCTAGGAACGCCCTGTCTGGTGAAAGAAGTACCTCACCTGAAGGGAGGAAATCCATGTTCTCTGAGTTTCGTGAGAGAGCTGCTAGTTCTGAGATTCTGGAACCCGAGGCCAAAGCTGTTAGAAATAAAGTCTTCCTAAGAAGAGTGATATAAGAGCAGGATTCGTTGTCCGTGTCGGAGGCCAGTTTGAGGACATCATTTAGAGACCAAGAGACCTTTTGAGGACGGACCGAAGGTCGAAGCCTAGCACATGCTTTTGGAATAGATGAGAAATAAGACTCCGCCAGGTTAATGTTAAACCCAACCAGGAAGACTTTCCTCAGAGCTGACTTAATGGTGGTTATAGTGCTAGCTGCTAGGCCTTTGTCAAAAATGGACCTAAAGAAGGAGATGGCTAAATTAGGAGTCATAACCGAATGGTCTGAAGTCCTTAAGAAATCCGCTAGTTTCTTAACCGCCGAATCATATTGGCGAATCGTTGAGTCCCTTTTGTCTGATTCTATAAAGAGGACATTATCTGGGTCGATGTTTGCGTCCCTACGTGCCGCAAACTTCATGAAATCCACAAAGTTAGGGTTTTGGCTATCCTTGAGGAATCTGACACAGTCCGTGTTTGGACCACCTGGGTCAGTTTGGGGAATGGGATCCGGAAGGGACGGAGTTTCAACTCGAGGAGGAGAGGAAACCAACTGCTCTTTGGCCAGTGAGGTGCCACTAAAGCTACTGCCCCGTTGAAGGAGCAGAGTTTGTGCAAGACTTTCAGTAGAAGATTCACTGGAGGGAATAAGAAGATCTTCTGCCAATGGTTCCAATCCAGGGTTAATGCGTCCATGGCATAAGCCTGAGGGTCCAGGTTCGGTGTCACATAACACGGGAGTTTGTGATTGAGTCGGGTCGCGAATAGATCTACCTGGAGACCTGGAACCAGCCTGAGTATCCACCGGAAGGAGTGCATGTCCAGGGACCACTCCGATTCCAGTGGGCTCGTCCTGGATAATGCGTCTGCTATCACATTCTGGACTCCTGCTAGGTGAGTTGCTGACAGGAACCAGTCTTTGTCGGCTGCCAAGGTGAAGATAGTGACCAGGATCTGATTCAGGTTGGGTGATTTGGACCCCCCTCTGTTGAGGCAGTGGACTACGGCCGTGCTGTCTGAGACTACTCTGATGTGGGTCAACCTCGGAGGGGAGATTCTCTTCAGGGTCAAGAACACCGCCATGGCTTCGAGAACATTGATATGGAACTGTCTCATGGCGGGTGACCAAGAGCCCTGACACATCTGATGTTGGGAGTAACCCCCCCAACCACTCAGAGACGCGTCGGTATGAATTGTCACTTGTGGAGAGGGGAACTGTAGAGGAACCGACTTGGAGAGGTTCCTCCGATCGGACCATGGTTGTAGTCTCATTTTCAAGACAGAGGGGATCTTCGAGGTCTTGTCTCTTAAAGGTATTGTCGCCCTCTTTCTCCAAACTCGATTGATGTCTTTGAGTTTGGCTTTTAATAGGAGATCGGTCAGTGAGGCAAACTGGAGTAGGCCGAGGACTCGTTCTAAAGCTCTTCTGGACACCTGTTTGTGTTTGAGAAAGTTCCTGACCTTGGAAGCTATCTCCCTCACCTTCTTGGGAGGAAGGGAGAGCTTGTGCTTTGAGAGGTCCCAACGGATGCCTAACCATTCGAAGAGGCTTGATGGTTGTAGGCGGGACTTCCGGAGGTTGACTTGGAAGCCCAGTTTGGCGAGAAAATGGAGTACCTTCGACGTAGCTCTTTTGCATTCCTGGTGCGACTGGGCCCAAATGAGCCAATCGTCCAGATAGGCGACGATTTGTATCCCTTGGTGTCTGAGTTGCTCGAGCACCGTCTCCCCCAGTTTCGTGAATACCCTGGGGGCAATGCTGAGACCGAAGGGCATGACTTTGAATGCGAAGGCTCTCTTGCCGAGACGGAAGCCTAGATAAGGAGAGAAGTTTCGAGCTACTGGGACATGATAATAGGCGTCGGTAAGATCGATAGAGGTGGTGACGGCCCCACGGGGAAGTAAGGTCCGTACCTGAGAGATAGTCAGCATACGGAACTTGTCGCAAAGGATGTAAGAGTTGAGCTTCGACAAGTCCAGAACTACCCTCAACGCCGACGAGTCTTTCTTCGGGACTGTAAACAGGCGGCCTTGGAACTTCAGGGATCGAACCCGCTTGATTGCTCTCTTCTTGAGTAACTCCGCAGTGTACTCTTCCAGGATGGGAGTGGGTCTCTGGAAGAAGGTCACCGGTGGAGGAGGGGATCCCTGTGACCATTTCCAACCCAAGCCCCTTGATATTATGCTGTGAGCCCATGGACTGAAGGTCCAATGATCCCGGAAGTGATAAAGTCTCCCTCCTACCGGCATCACATCATTGGGAGGGAGTGAACTTAGGGCCCCTCCCTCCACGGGAACCCCTTGCTCTGGGCCCGCCGCGTTGGCGGAACTGTCCTCTACCTCTGGAACTCCCTCTTTGGTATCCACGAAAGGAACCGGAGGGTTCGTAGGCAGGGTTGTATGCAGGTGAGGGCATCCAAGAGGGGTTGGGCTGTGTACCAGGGGGAGCAGCGAGGTAGACTACCTGCTGAGGAGGCGCCTGTTGTCGAGAAGTCGAGGCCGCGGAAGGCTGTGGGGACGAGGTACCCCGGGCCGCTTTGTAAGGAGCAAACCTCAGCTTCTTCTTGAAGAATGTGTGTCTCTGGGGTTCGAACCTCTTTTTGGCTGAGAGACCCCACCTTACCTGCAAATTCTGGTTTGCCCTCGCTGCGTCCTGAAGAACCTTATCCACCTCGGTCTGAGGGAAGAGGGTCTTACCCCAGCAGGAGGAAGCTATCAGTCTGTTCGGCTCATGCCTGATGGTGGCCTCCGACAGAACGAACTTCCTGCAACTAACCCGTGCTGACCAGAAGTCATGGAGATCTATTTGGTAGGATAGCAGCTGGTTCTTTGTGGCGACTCTGAACAGCGTTTCCTCTGGGTAAAGAGATGCAAGGGACTCCATGGAGGTGATGGATTGGAGGGACCTAGCAAGTCTAGTACGGGTCTCGAACTCAGTTTTGAGAAGACTCTATTAATCTGGGAAGCTTCTCAGAGAAAAGAGTAGAGGCACAGTCCGGGTCTAGTTTCCCCACCGTGAAGGTAGAGGCCGCAGCATCCCAGGCTGCCGAGGAACCCGGAATAAGCAAAGAGGTGGGGTCCGTCTCCTTGAGAGCCGGCATGGAAGAGCCTTCTTTGATGGCCTGTATAGTCAGCTCTGTGACTTTGTCTATGAGCGGCAAAGAGATGGAGGCCGCTGTCGTAAAAATAGTGTAGGAACCCTTGTGAGGGGTGAGCTTGGAGTTAATACACCCCCACTCTGATAGTGTTCTGGCCCAGATAGCCTGGGCCTGCTCTTTTGGAAATATGACCGTTTCCTTCGGTACCTTGTCCATACGGACCAATGCATGTTCCTTTAACCGTACAAAACCATTGAACGGGAATGCTAGGCCCGGGGGATAGAACTCCAGGTCCTCTAGAGGGCGGGTGCCCATGCCCTCCAGAGTTAGGGAGCCATCTACGAATGGAGCATGCAAAGCAAACCGCCAAGGATTGTTTTTATCGAAGGGCGGCAGCTTCGATGCGTCTGGGGCAGAAGGGGGAGGGAACTGAGTTCCGGCGCGGATCAGAGTAGCCATCATATCCTTAATCTCTGTTATTGCACTAGAGTGATGTTGAACTTGATCCCTGACCAATCCTTTGATCAGTTGGATGGGGAGGAGATCAGCCCAGGGTACCTGAAAGTCACCCGTTGGTTTTTTCTTGGATTTGGTAGACTTAGACTTCTTAGGAGTAGTGGTTTTACGAGGAGCAATATGAATATCAGGAGCTGTCGAGGGTCCGGGGACCGGTGACGTTGATACTGGCAAAGCTGAAGTCTTATAAGTTCGAAGTGGCTTCACCTTGGGTCGTACGGAGGCAGAGGGATCCCGAGGAGAAGCCTTAGAGTTATCAAAACCTAGAAAGGAAGAGGTAGAAGAGGGAGTAGGAGAGAAAAGGGTTTCCACCAACTCGGCACCACTTACCTGCTCGTCCCTGGGTTCTACGTCTATATCCAGACCAGCCATGTCCATCGGTACGAGGGTTTCGTCCTCCACGGAAATGGTAGCCCTGACTTCTTCAATTAATGGGGCAGCAAGGTCAGGAGAGACTGCAGCAGTAGTCGAGCCTGGGAAGAGACGGGAGGCCATATCCCCATCGAGGAGATAGGGTGCGCCAGACGGGGCATTCCTGCCAAAGCCCGACACCCACGGCCGAAGAGTAGCCCTTGCTGACCGAAGAGAGACATCATCGGCCTGTAAGATTTGCAGTGATTAGTGATGGAGGAGGGGGTTTGCCCTCCTAAATATACTGTGTATATCATATTCATGTCTATATTAGTGTCTGCCAACGAGAAATAAGGAACAAAGGGAAAACCCACTTACATCATCATTCAGCAGAACTGACGACAACTCGTAACAGAACGAGCACAAATCCGGGAACCACACTGGGTATTGGGCCTGTCCCGGTTCCTGGATAAAGGGAATGGAGCAGTGAGCATGAGACCGGCAGAGGTCATGCCCAACGGGGTCGCTGAACGAGGCAGAGCATCCTTCAGCAGTACAACGGGCCTTCTGTAAAAGAAAGGAGACATGAGTCTGGTGATGCTTGAAACTCTGATAAGGGATAAAAACCTATTATTTTAGAGTTCTGGCACTCACTGAATTACCTAAGCACCCATATTGCATTGACCAAACAACTGACTATTAACTTTAAGTTGATACTGCCCCATACCATTGTTGGCACTTTAAAATTCAATTGTCTGTATATTTGTAATGCACCCAATGTCTGTTAATGACATAAGGATAATAAGCTTAAAGTAATCCGCCGACCTCCAAGGGTCGGGGAAGCAGTGACATGCCCTTAAAATAAATACAAACACCAGCCTTAGCTAAAGGCAAGGCAAATATAAGTGTGAAGTGTATGGGCGACCTCCGGTGAAGCCGGAGCTCCGGTGAGGCCGGATTGTAATGAAATGTCCTGAATAAAGGAGCCTTAGCTAATTAGCTAAGGCAACTTTAAGTGTGAAGTGTTTGGGCGACCTCCGGTGACGCCGGAGGATAATGAGATGCCCTGAATAATTCAATTGTGGCTAATAATTCAATTGTGAAAGATAAAAAGCTAAGTCGTAGCTAAAGACTAAAGCTTAGATTATAGTAAAGCGTATTTACGATCTCCGGTGAGGCCGGAGGGAGAAGAAAGGTCCTGAATAATTATTGTGAATAACAACACAGTTGTAATAACAAAGGCTATTGTGGATATGGCCGTGGCCTGAGACCGAAGTAAGGGCCACCGGAGGGTCGTATCTAAACAATATGAAGCCCGTCCCATGTAGTAAACAATATAAATATAACAATAGAACGAAAGTTATTGAGAATCCCTCGTGGCGGAGTATAACTCAAGGCGGAGTGGAAAACGTTCATAACTACTCCCGAGCCGTAACGGGGAGAGGACGAAACACAGACCAAAATAACGCTAACAATTGAAAAGTCACGAAAAATAAATAACTCGTAAGTTATCATCCACCCAGAGGGGGAGAGGTGAGGGAGGGAGAACCCGCTGAACGCACAAAACGGAAAACGGGAAATCCGCTCCCCCACCGGAGCTAAGAAAGAAAACGAGAGAAAGGGGTAACTCGTGACTGCGAACAGAAAACGGGGACCCCAATCTCTCGCTCTCTTGGACACAAAAACAGGACTAAAAATCACAAAACACTATTATAAACGTATAAAATAAAAATGTACATCCATATAACACTACGATCGAAGAATAGCATCCGTTAAAACTTAAAATAAATAGCACAGTCGAGTGACGAACGCCTCGGGCGGTTACTAAACAAAAACAAAGCTAAATCGCTATCTCGATCGTAGGCTGGACTTACTAGCAAAAAGTACCATGAGCATAAATACACAAAAAAATAAAAATAAAAATAATAACGGTTCTAAAGGCATAAGGCCAGGGACTTAACCAAGAACCTAAGTGACAGAGTACTAAACGGGCAGATAAAGATGAATTCCCAAACAAGTGAACAAACAATGGCCGCCATGAAAGGCCAGACGGGAATAATAAAACAGACTTTACTGGATATAAAACACAAGCCCGGTACAATAAAAAACTGTCAAAACAAACTATGGTACTTAACATTGGAATGTGTGAAGATGGAGCTTCGGACATGACAAAATAAATCCACGATAGATAAAAAAGACCGAGAGCACAACAAAACCATTCAACACTTTGAATTCCAAAAAGAAGGATGTTGTTCAGATGGCGCTCGCGTCGTGGCGTGGGTGGTGCGGCGATGGGGATGTGTCTAGGGCCTCTGTATCGGCCCATCCCTTTGGCGAAGGAATTAACTAAATGGAAGACAACCTGTGAATAGTGGATTTCACGCGCCTTTGCTTTATACACGACACCCAAAAGGTGCTCGCGCGAGGGTTGTAACCTCAGCATTCCATGCTTTTATCTTTCTCTGGTATAATTGGAAGGTTTTTATCAGAAAAGGTATACAAGAAGGACTTTTCGCCGGGCGCCACAGGTTCGACCCAGAAAAGTGATGAAAAATAACAAATTTGTAAGTAATTTGTATTTTTCCCAACATGCAAACCTAGAGCTACTTATAGGGGTATTAATTTCGGAGAAGCTGAAAGACGATTCATGACAATTTTAGAGTGGAATAACGACCCCAACCGCTAGTTAGCAGGTGGGGGGTGGGGGTAGCCGGCTACCCCGCTCACTCACACACCTGGGCTGAGCAACCACATTGTTCTCAGGTAGGACTTCTTGGGGACAGGGCTGGTGGGTCAATTTGTATAAATAGATACAGGTTTGTATGTTAGGAAAAAATAAAAAATTACAAATATATCATTTGTTCCAACACAAATAAAAACCCTATGCTATTTATAAGGGTGAATTACTCTTAGGTGGGAGGAAGTCCTCTCACCAACTGGCTTTGAAGGAAATAGCAACCCTGCCCTTGCTAAAATCTGTGCTATGCACAGAGGATCTTGAACCTGGCACATACCGTGTGCCACCAGAGCATTTGGGTTATGGTTTGAACTAGGTAGGTCAAGAATGAATCGAGAACTAAGTGGGTTTTTAACCCTTTTACCCCCAATGGACGTACTGGTACGTTGCACAAAACTCATCCCGTTACCCCCATGGACGTCGGTACGTCCTTGCAAAAATTGCTAATTACATTTTTTTTGCATATTTTTTATAATTTTTTGAGAAACTTCAGGCATTTTCCAAAAGAATGAGACCAACCTGACCTCTCTATGACAAAAATTAAGGCTGTTAGAGCAATTTAAAAAAAATAAATTGAAAAATGTGCTTGAAAAAGAAAATGCCTGGGGGTTAAGGGTTGGAAAGTTCCAAATAGCTTGAGGGTAAAAGGGTTAAGCCACCCCAAAAAGAGTCATGGTTTTAAATTCCCAACATAATGAAAAGTAAACTAACTAGCCTGTCGTAAAGATGAAGTTGGAGTGGCAGTACTCCCTAGCCTTTTCTGCTAAAAAAAAAAAAGGTTTTTAAATCACAAGAATTAACTGCAAAGGAAAGTTGTTCAAGATCACGTCCTATATCATTGCACACTAACAAACATGAGTGTATTATCTTGTAAACCATGCAACTAAAGGTTTTTATTTATTAGTCATAATGATAGGTTCAAAGGAGGGCATTACATTTTATAACAAGGTTAGGTAACTGATTAGTCTTTATAAAAGTCCAAACATCTTGATGTATTGAAGACTTAACCCTTTTATCCCCAAAGGACAGACTGGTACGTTTCACAAAACTCATCCCTTTACCCCAATGGACGTACCGGTACGTCCTTGCAAAAAACTGCTATTTAAATTTTTTTTTTCATATTTTTGATAAATTTTTGAGAAACTTCAGGCATTTTCCAAGAGAATGAGACCAACCTGACCTCTTTATGACAAAAATTAAGGCTGTCAGAGCAATTTAAAAAAATATATATACTGCAAAATGTGCTTGAAAAGAAATAACCCCTGGGGGTTAAGGGTTGGAAAGTTCCAAATAGCCTGGGGGTAAAAAGGTTAAGAGACCATACAAAACTAGAATTTACAATCAAACAGATTTAATGAATCTTTATACCAAGTAACCCTTCTTAGGAAATGTTATAATCATTTAATGACTCTTATCCACAGAGGAACCAAGGAATAAGAAGTCTGTGATGTATAGCCTCAGAAACCGCCGTCTTTGAGTACTTAGCGGGAAAAGCTACCTTGTACCTTACCTTAAAGACAAGTTATAAAACTTACAACTGACACATTGGTGCTGTGCATATGTTGTGGCTCATGGATGATAGGCATATCCTATGTAATGGCACCTCATGAGTAATAGCAATGTATTAAATTCTTATTATCATTTTTATTTATAATTCTTACTAAATACAAACAATCCACTATAGTATTCAAGTCTTATGTATAACCAAACTCGTAAGGGTAATAAAAACATGTCTATCTGCCGAGTCATCAGCAGCCATTGCCTGGCCCTCCTTGGTTCTAGCTTAGGTGGAGAGGGGGCTTGGGCACTGATCATATGTGTATATGGCCAGTCTCTAGGGGCTTGTCCTGTTCGATAGGGCAATGTCACTGCCCCTTGGCCCTGTCATTCATGAGCGGCCTTTAAACCTCTAAGCCTTTAAAGCAAACAAAAATGCACCGTCATCCAAGATGTGAGGCAATAAACAAGCTTTAGCTGATGCATCAAAAACAACAATAAAAAAATAAATTTTACAATATGAAATGCCTTATCACAAATTAGCTGATGCATCACTTACAACGATAAAAAAAATAACTTTTACGACATGAAACGCCATCTCCCAAATTAAAATAATGATGTTTAAGAGGGCCTACTTTAGCGAGAGGAAGGATATAAGGATAAACAATACTGACTCTGTCTTCTACCTCCCAATCTAGATGTCTAAAAGAGCACCTAGAGATGCAGAACTGCAAGGGTTTAAGTTGAGACTCTACAAGAGACACTCTGTAAGGTGCAGTGAATATTCAGAACCCTCGCAGAAGGAACACTATGTAATTATGCCCACTAAACCCTACTACAGAAGTCAGGTTAGTGTGAGCAACTGGGCAGGCAAGTCACTCTTACCGCACACAAGTGGAGGTTCTCCGGTCCTCTGAGAATAACAAAGGAAGTTGAATAAGTTAAGCGCTATAAAGGCTCATCTTGGCTGTTAAGTGAGTACAGTATCAACGTGTTATATGGTTACCAATGGCGCGAAACGCACTATTCTCTCACTGTAATTCCCTTTGAACTAAAAATTTCTCTCTCTCCTAGGTCATTATGAGAATCGAACGGCAGTCATTCAGTTTACAACGTAAAAGATTTACTAATGCGAACTGCATACGCCGGTTCCTTAAATACTTGTTTGAAACATATTTTACCCGACAGAAGCCATGATACATCGTACAGCTCACAACAGTTGCTTAAAACACTACTTTCCCTACGAAGAAATGCTAGGAAATCCAGCATGTAAGCTAGTTTAAAATGCAATAATCACTTTGCAGTATCACAATCTGGAAGAGAGATGTCTTAACTGAACCACTAAGCCAGAGTAACTGAAGAACAGGGAAACTGTTAGCATGATACTTACCATTAACCTATAGATTGTTACATTACTTTACTAGAGGCATGTATCTTTTAAAAGGGAAGAAAATTTGATAATTGATAACAGAACTTGCGGAAAAGCAGCAATATGAAAATCAGGAGAGGATCATATAAATGGAATTATCTAAATGGAAGACAGCCTGTGAATAGTGGTTTCCACACGCCCCTGTTGTATACACGACACCCACAAGGTGCTCGCGCGAGGGTAGTAACCTCTGCATTCCATGCTTTTATCTTTCTCTGGTATATTTGGAAGGTTTATATCAGAAAAGTGTAAAGAAGGACCTTTTCACCGGCCGTCACAGGTCACCCCAGAAATGATAGTATCAATATACTGTATAAGATAAATTGCATCAAAAGTAAAATATTTACCTACAGTATACCGTAATCATGAAAATATAAATAAAAAAATACAACAAAATACAATACCTTATGATATAAGCCTTCCTTCAAGACTTCTTCCATACCCGAGGCATCATTAAACTTGATGATGATTCGATTTTGTCTGATCGTCACTTTTGAAATCTTGCCAAATTTCTCAAAGTATTCAGTCACTGATTGCTCGTCATGAGCATCAGAAATGTTCCCCAAAAATAGCTTGCGTGGATCAATCTTTTTAGGCTGTGAATTTATAAGAGCACATCACTATTAACATTCCCAAACATGAATAAAAAGACAAAAATGTGTTAAAAAAAATGTCTTTGTAACCAAGTGCCTTTGTCTGGAACCAATTTCATGATTGTGACTGATAGCAAAAGAAAAAATAAATCTACAAAAAAAAAAAAAAAAAAATATTATAATTATTATTATTTGCCAAGCTACATCCCTAGTTGGAAAAGCAGGATGCTATAAGCCCAGGGGCTTCAATAGGGAAAATAGCTCAGTGAGGAAAGGAAAAAAATAAAAATAAAATATCTTAAGAACAATAATATTCAAATAAATATTTCCTAAATAAACTATAAAAATTTTAACAAAACAGGAGGAAGAGAAATTAGATAGTGAGCCCAAGTGTACCCTCAAGCAAGAGAACTCTAACCCAAGACAGTGGAAGGCTATGGTACAGAGGCTATGGCACTACCGAAGACTAGAGAACAATGGTTTGATTTTGGAGTGTCCTCCTAGAAGAGCTGCTTATCATAGCTAAAGTCTCTCTTCTGCCCTTACCAAGAGGAAAGTGGCTACTGAACAATTACAGTGCAGTGGTTAACCCTTTGTGAGAAAAATTGTTTGGTAATTTCAGTGTTGTCAGATGTATGCAGACAGACGAAAATATTTAAAGAATAGGCCAGACTATTTGGTCTACGTGTAGGCAAATGGAAAATGAACCGTAACCAGAGAGAAGGATCCAATGTAGTACTGTCTGGCCAGTCAGACCCCATAACTCTCTCGCGGTAGTACCTCAGATAGATTACAAATATCCGACAATTTGAGACACAGGAAGCCAGTAAATTAATGGTTAAAACACTGTCTCTCCTTTAGATTTTGGCACTATAAAGCTGGAATAATAACTCTAAATGTCTATGACCTATAAAAGAACCCTGTATAAGCTCCAATATGTTATTAGAACTATTAATCCCAACTTTTCAGGGGCTGCATTATAAAGAGGAGAGCTGGAAAAGTGAGATAATATAAAATTGACAGAAGAGTCTTGTCTCAAAGTCTGCCAGCCACAGCTCTCCCACCTAGTATAATTCTTTGAAATAAAATGATATTGTAAAGCCTTTTTTGCATCTTTAAAAGTCGCTAAGGAGACGTTGACCACCGATCAAAGAGATTAATTTTCTCAACATGACAACCAGTTAGCTTATAATGATAATACTGTAACTCGTCTTTTAAAGAAAGCGAGATGAAGGTACTTTGGGAAATTTTCTTCTCAGAGTGACCACCAGTTTGATTCTGATCCTAATTGACTATACAATCAACTTAATTATATAAGAAATATCTAGTTTGATTTTAAATGACTGAAGATCAGTAAATGCAATTCTGATATACTTTATAGAAAGTCTCAAAACTGAATAGTGAGAAATGCTGGAAATGAAGGAGATAACTGACCATAAAAAATGCATCAATAATCAAAATACAGTAGTGAAATATAACAAAATGATTAAAATAAAATTATGGTAAATATTCGTCAAAGCTATACATTACCTAATAAAATACGATTGACCTCCTTACTATTCACACACTGATATTCAAAATAAAAAGTATTGGACCTGTTCCAAATGAGATAAAATATGAAATATCAGCAACACACTTGAAAAGTGAACTATAGTCTATTTCTTTTAGCGAGTCATATTTGCACCGACTCGCAACGGGCCCTTTTAGCTCGGAAAAGTTTCTTGATCGCTGATTGGTTAGAATTATCTTGTCCAACCAATCAGCGATCAGGAAACTTTTCCGAGCTAAGAGGGCACCGCTGCGAGTCGGTGCAAATATGCCTCGCTAAAAGAAATGGACTATAGTGCCGAGTACAGGAGGTCCCCAACTTGCAAACATTCGGATATAAAAATAAAAATAAAAATAAAAATAAAAATAAGATAAAGAAATACTGTAATGAAACATTATATCCCTTAACCCTTTTACCCCCAATGGACGTACTGGTACGTTTCACAAAACTCATCCCTTTACCCCCATGGACGTACTGGTACGTCCTTGCAAAAAACTGTTATTGTATTTACATTTTTTTTTTTTTGCATATTTTTGATAACTTTATGAGAAATTTCAGGCATTTCCCATATGAATGAGACCAACCTGACCTCTCAATGACAAAAATTAAGGCTGTTAGAGCAATTTAAAAAATATATATTGCAAAATGTGCTTGAAAAAAAAAAAAAACACCTGGGGGTTAAGGGTTGGAAAGTTCCAAATAGCCTGGGGGTAAAAGGGTTAATAAAGTAAGGAAAATTACGTTTTGTAATAACCCGATAACTATTTCATATGAAACCTTACTATTCGTTGACTTATGTAGCTGGAAATCACAGGCATGGGATTCTAGTTAGGGCTACCCTAGGTCAAAGTTAAAATATGACTTAAAAACAATTTGACGTAAAAGCAGCTTCTTGGAACCTATTTAGTTTTTAAGTTGAGGACCTTCTGTATACACTTATAGAATGAAATAAGGTAAGTTATTAGTTAAGCAGTGAAGACGGAGGCCTCACATGTACTAAAAACTACCCTCATCTTCATATATATGAATCACAAATGACCAGCAATCCTGGAAACACAGTTTACATTCTATAAAAAAAATACACGAGAAAGAAACCCATAAAAAAATACATTACCTTAATTGGAGCATCTCTGTTATTGCCAAGCCCTGGAGCAATCTGTTAGAGAAGTAAATATATTTGATACTCATTCCAAAAAATTGAAATTACTTGGTGTAAAGATAGACTTCACTTAAACATTTGATGCTAAACACTCATATTTTATGTATATAGAGCTAGAAATCTTATAGCCTAATCCCATAATAATTCAGGTTTATGAAAAGTGCTTTTGAACATTCTTGATTCCGATTTAATAAGTTTCATGAAAAGATTTTTCTAAACAAGTCATAAGCAGTTTCAATACTCAACAGCCCAAGATCTGAGGGAGGAACATAAAAGTCTACTAATCATTCAAACTCTCACACTAAAATAATGCAACAGGCTCTTAATAAAACTGTGTATCTCATTTGTAAAAAGAGAAACCATGAATATTGAAGGGGTATTAAATTTAAGTAATAAATGCATTAAAGTAAAACTAATAAGCCCTACTTATAATACTACTAACACACTAGCATCTACTCCTGCTTGGGTAAATTAGAAAGTAATTTTCAGGTGACTTAAGCCCTTCATAAAAGAAGGAAATTTAATAATAAAAGTTCTTCTTTGCATACTCACTTAGCATTCACATTGATTCTTTCCCGAAGCTAGCTACATTTCAACGTCTACCCTAAGACTAAAAGTTTCCGGTTTTCTTTCCGTGTAAGGATCCTACCACTACAGTGTAGCATTGACATATGGCACTGTAAAACTACTATGCATGGATAAACCATACCTTTTGTCTTACAAAGGGGAAAGAAAATGGGAAATCTTTTAAATTCTGGGGTATATGTCAATATAAGCAAGCTTCGAGAGAGTAGCTATATGAATATCAGGGCAGGTTTATAGAAATAAATCTTGTCATTCTTGAAATATTGTATAATGAACTTCACATGCACAAGTTCCTGTTCATTGAAAAAGACTTTACAATGTGTTAACTGACTAAGGAATGAAGCCATTGAACTCTTCAGCTTTTATCTGAGAATCTATTTGAGATACTACCGCTAGAGAGTTATGGGGTCTTTTGACTGGCCAGACAGTACTACATTGGATCCTCCTCTCTGGTTACGGTTCATTTTCCCTTTGCCTACATACACACTGAATAGTCTGGCATATTCTTTACATATTCTCCTCTATCCTCATACACCTGACAACACAGATTACCAAACAATTCTTCATCACCCAAGGGGTTACTGCACTGTAATTGTTCAGTGCCACTTTCCTCTTGGTAAGGGTAGAAGAGACTCTTTAGCTATGGTAAGCAGCTCTTCTAGGAGAAGGACACTCCAAAATCAAACCACTGTTCTCTAGTCTTGGGTAGTGCCATAGCCTCTGTACCATGGCCTTTCACTGTCTTGGGTTAGAGTTCTCTTGCTTGAGGGTACACTCGAGCACACACTCCTATCTTATTTCTCTTCCTCTTGTTTTGTTAAAGTTTTTATAGTTTATATAGGAGATATTTATTGTTGTTACTCTTCTTAGAATATTTTATTTTCCTTTTTTCCTTTCCGCACTGAGCTATTTTCCCTGTTGGAGCCCCTGGGCTTATAGCATACTGCTTTTCCAACTAGGGTTGTAGCTTAGTAAGTAATAATAATAATAATAATAATAATCCGTAAGTTGGTTTATTAACATGTTACAGAAGACTTCAGAGAATGGCACTGAATTCTTGCCAATTATTAGAAGATTGAATTTAGTGTCTTTGTTTATGAGGAAGAGTTTAAGTCATTTATTCAGCAAAAACTGAATGGGGATTTTAAACTACTACATGACTTCAGTCAATTCTCTTTACTCAATCATAAGAATTCTATTCACAAAAATTTTAATTCAAGTCTTCTTTGGGCGTTGAGAAAAGGGCTTGAACTCTCTATAAATCACAGGACATATAAAAATGTTATTTTGATTATAAAATAAATTTTTGAATATACTTACCCGGTGAATATATAGCTGCAACTCTGTTGCTCGACAGACAACTCTACGGAAAAACTCGCCAGCGATCGCTACACAGGTTGCGGGTGTGCCCAACAGCGCCATCTATCGACCAGATACCCAGCTCTCATGTAAACAAAGACTCAATTTTCTCCTCGTCCCACTGCGTCTCTATTGGGGAGGAAGGGAGGGTCATTTAATTTATATTCACCAGGTAAGTATATTCAAAAATTTATTTTATAATCAAAATAACATTTTTCAATATTTAACTTAGCCGGTGAATATATAGCTGATTCACACCCAGGATGGTGGGTAGAGACCAGTAATATATGTTTACACTTTTATGAGCTAAGAGTTTTTTATTTCATTTTAGAAGTTATCAAAATAACAAAAACAAAATAAATAGGTACCTGGTAAGGAAGTCGACTTGAACAATTACTCTGCCTTTTTAAGTACGTCTTCCTTACGGAGCCTCACGATCCTCTTAGGATGCTGATCGACCCCTAGGATCTGAAGTATCAAGGGTTGCAACCCATACAACAGGACCTCATCAAACACCTAATCTAGGCACTCTCAAGAAATGACTTTGACCACCCGCCAAATCAACCAGGATGCGAAAGGCTTCTTAGCCTTCTGGACAACCCATAAAAAAACAACACTTCAAGAGACAGATTAAAAGGATAAGGAATTAGGGAATTGTAGTGGTTGAGCCCTCACCCACTACTGCACTCGCTGCTACGAATGGTCCCAGTGTGTAGCAGTTCTTGTAAAGAGACTGGACATCTTTCAAGTAAAATGACGCGAACACTAACTTGCTTCTCCAATAGGTTGCGTCCATTATACTTTGCAGAGATATATTTTGCTTAAAGGCCACGGAAGTTGTTACAGCTCTAACTTCGTGCGTCTTCACCTTAAGCAAAGTTCGGTCTTCCTCACTCAGATGTGAATGAGCTTCTCGTATTAACAATCTGATAAAGTCTGACCAAGCATTCTTTGACATAGGCAAGGATGGTTTCTTAACTGAACACCATAAAGCTTCAGATTGGCCTCGTAAAGGTTTAGTACGCTTTAAATAGAACTTAAGAGCTCTAACAGGGCTTAAGACTCTTTCTAGTTCATTGCCTACGATCTCCGATAAGCTGGGGATATCGAAAGATTTAGGCCAAGGCCGAGAAGGCAGCTCATTTTTGGCTAGAAAACCAAGTTGCAGCGAACAAGTGGCTTTTTCTGACGAAAATCCGATGTTCTTGCTGAAGGCATGAATCTCACTGACTCTTTTAGCCGAGGCTAAGCATACCAGGAAAAGAGTCTTAAGAGTGAGATCTTTCAGGGAGGCTGATTGTAACGGCTCCAACCTGTCTGACATGAAGAATCTTAGTACCACGTCTAAATTCCATCCAGGGGTAGCCAAACGACGCTCCTTGGTCGTCTCAAAAGACTTAAGGAGGTCTTGCAGATCTTTATGTTTGGAAAGATCTAAGCCTCTATGCCGGAAGACCGATGCCAACATGCTTCTGTAGCCCTTGATAGTGGGAGCTGAAAGGGATCGTCCTTTTCTCAGGTATAAGAGAAAAACAGCTATTTGAGCTACAGAGGTACTGGTCGAGGATACAGAAACTGACTTGCACCAGTCTCGGAAGACTTCCCACTTCGATTGGTAGACTCTAATGGAAGACGCTCTCCTTGCTCTAGCAATCGCACTGGCTGCTTCCTTCGAAAAGCCTCTAGCTCTCGAGAGTCTTTCGATAGTCTGAAGGCAGTCAGACGAAGAGCGTGGAGGCTTTGGAGTACCTTCTTTACGTGTGGCTGACGTAGAAGGTCTACCCTTAGAGGAAGACTACTGGGAACGTCTACTAACCATCGCAGTATCTCGGTGAACCATTCTCTCGCGGGCCAGAGGGAAGCAACTAACGTCAACCTTGTCCCTTCGTGAGAGGTGAACTTCTGCAGTACCTTGTTGACAATCTTGAACGGTGGGAATGCGTAGAGATCCAGATGTGACCAATCTAGGAGGAAAGCATCTATATGTATTGCTGCTGGGTCCGGGACTGGAGAGCAATAGATTGGAAGCCTCTTGGTCAGCGAGGTTGCAAAGAGATCTATGGATGGTTTACCCTAAGTGGCCCAAAGTCTCTTGCACACATCCTTGTGGAGGGTCCATTCGGTTGGAATTACTTGCCCTTTCCGACTGAGACAATCTGCCATGACGTTCAAGTCGCCTTGGATGAACCTCGTTACTAGGGAGATGTCTTGACCTTTTGACCAGATGAGCAGGTCCCTTGCGATCTCGTACAACGTCAGTGAGTGGGTACCTCCTTGTTTGGAGATGTACGCCAAGGCCGTGGTGTTGTCTGAGTTAACTTCCACCACTTTGCCTCGAAGGAGAGACTTGAAGCTTTTCAAGGCCAGATGTACTGCCAACAGCTCCTTGCAGTTGATATGCATGCTCCTCTGACTCGAGTTCCACAGTCCTGAGCATTCCCGACCGTCTAGTGTCGCGCCCCAGCCCACGTCCGATGCGTCCGAGAAGAGAACGTGGTTGGGAGTCTGAACAGCCAGGGGAAGACCCTCTCTTAGGTTGATATTGTCCTTCCACCAAGTCAGACAAGACTTTATCTTTTCGGAAACCAGGATCGAGACCGCTTCTAGCGTCTTGTCCTTTTTCCAGTGAAAAGCTAGATGGTATGAAGAGGACGGAGGTGTAGTCTTCCTAGTGACACAAATTGTTCCACGGATGACAGCATCCCTACCAGACTCATCCACAGCCTGACTGAGCAGCGTTCCTTCTTCAGCATCTTCTGGATGGATAGCAGGGCTTGATCTATTCTGGGGGCTGATCGTCTTGTTGTTCAGCAACGTCCTCATCAGAGGGTTCCTCATCCGAAAACTGATGAGGAAACGGCAACGGAGTGGGCAACGTCTGGCTCGCTGAGTCCGGTCGCACTGGTGCATGCGTGACGGAGCCGGACGCAACATCATGGAACTGCTGCACAGTCTGTGAACTGTCAACAACCATGGGTGCGCGAGGAAGCACAGCGTCCACCCGAGACTGTCTAGACCGTCTGGGTTGTGCAGTCAACACCCTACCGGGTTGCTGAGGTTGACGCACTGCGTCAAAACAAGTCACCTCTGCTGGTTGTTGAACGTCCTGAACGTCAACAACCACCTCCGAGCGTCGCTTAACGACAACGTGCGGCTGGCAACCCACACTGGGTCGCATCGGTGGAGGAACCACCTCAACTGGCAGACGCGAGTAGGTTACCTCAGCGTCAACAGGGCACACAACCGACCGGTTGGAAGGTTGTTGGCCAGAAGGTTCGGTAGCAACCTTCTCCGCATTAAAGTCCTCTATCAAGAACGCAAGCTTGGACTGCATGTCTTGCAGCAAAGCCCATTTAGGGTCTACGGGAGCAGGTGCGGCCACAGACAGGGTTAGCGACTGAGGCGGTACCGCTTTCCATCCCTGAAAGCCTTGTTTATGCATGACATAATTGTACAGCAAAACTTCAAAGGCTCGAAAACAGCTGGGAAGTTGACCTGTAAAAAACTTGGAGCGTCTCCTGGCCAGGCGCCAGGGAGAGTCTACGAGAATTGAGAAGTCTATCTGGGCAGAGGCATGAACTCCCAAGCCGAGAACTTCTCTCGTGTCATATCAGACTCTCGCTCTATAAGCCAGTTTAAAAGAAGGGAAAGCAAAGGCTGTATCCCCCAAACTCCTCCTGGTGAAAAACCAGTCGCCTAGCCAACGTAAAGCTCTCTAGGAGAGCGAGAGAGCACTAGCTTAAAAACAACGGCTTCGAAGTAGCTAGGCCTAGTGTAAGCTCTGACGTTTAGGCGAACGAGGAGCAGCAGTTACAAAAAGATCCGGACAAAGATCCTTAAAAAATATCATCATGATTTAATTAAAGTCCATAGGGGGCTAAGCAGCTTTAGGCTCCTCTCCATCTGACAGTCCTCAAGGGAATATCAGTAGGAGGGGGAACAGCAACTTCCTCATCTACAGGAACCTTGTCCGATAAAAGCTGAGTCTCAAGCAAGGGAGAGACCTAACGTGGTGGCAATGCTTTACAAGCAGAGTCCACACTCACTGGTGCATTAGTAGCGGACCAGAACGCAACGTCATGTAACTGCTTGACAGTCTGTGAACTGTCAACAACTGAATTGTCAACCACAACAGGTGCGTGAGGACGCACAGCGTCCACTCGAGACTGCTTTGACTGCCTAGACTGAGCAGTCAAAACAACTCTAGAATGCGGAGGTTGACGCACAGCGTCAAAACAAGTCAACTCCGATTGTTAGTGAACGTCTTGAACGTCAACAGGAGCATCAGCCAGTGGCCTAACGTCCAAATGCGGCTGAAAAACCACACGAGACAGCATCGAGTGTGGTTCTAAACAACCTGACTGACGTGACTTAGCTACGCCAACGTCAACAGTAAGCACAAAGGAACGTTAGGTTGGCTGAAAGCCAGGATATCGATGAGATAAACGGCTAGACTCAACGGACTAATCGGCAGAATAGTCTTCCATAAGGGAGGCAAGCATATACTGCATGTCTTGCCATACAACCCATGGAGGATCAACGGAAATGGTTGTGGTAAGAGACGAGGGTAACGTCTGTGACCGCAACACTTTGCCTACAAAAAAAAGACTCTCGGAGTCTGTGTTACGCTTTTGTTAGGCGGCGAGCAGTTATCCGATGACTGCATAGGGTCAGAGCTGTCCTAATGGCTGTAACCAGGACGCTGGACCTGTCCTGAAAGGACTGACTTTCGCTTAAGGGCTTCGAAACCTTGTGACAGGTTTCTTATGCGAAAAGCCTTCGGATGACGAGGAGAAACAACGTCTCTCTCGTCTTATGGTAGGGGAGATCTTGGTAAGATACACCCGATACCATAGAGGGAAAACGTCTGTTCGTTGATCAAGGCTTCTCGAACCCATAAGTCGTTTGACATTACTTCTCCCCTGGGCTTGGGAGCATACAAGAGGTCCCGGACTAGGTGAACGACAGGCACGAACAGACGAACCCTCGGACGCAACACTGTAACACTTTGCGCATATCACTTTATCACTTCGATTTTCTGTTTTGCACTTATTTCACTGAAATCGAAACTTTTACTGATTTCTACCTGAAACACGCAATTCTACCCTTCATTAAAAGGTAGTAATTGCGAAATCAGTCGTATAATGCAAGCTCATTAATACCAGCAAAAAACAGAAAACATATTTTAAGATAAAAAAATCAGTGGCTGGGAAAGAGACTAAACACTAGTTCCTATAAACTACGTTTTCAATCTCTCACCGCACATAGTCTGGGGACGAGAATAAAAAACTAAAAACGTTTTATCCTTCCTCCCCGTACAGAGACTAGGGACGAGAGTAACTCGAGAACAACGTTACCCGCTTGAACGGAACGTTTTCTCTCCTCTCTCTCCCTCCGTCTCTATCTCTCTCTCTCTCTTTCTCTCTTGATTTCGCACCTAAGAGAAGAGCCCAATTATATTTCGTCAAAAAAACATGTTTTTTGACTAAAGGAAAAAACTGAAAGGTTTTTCAATTAAAAAGTTCCTTTAAAAAAGAATTTAAAACATTTAAGCTAAGAAAGAATGAACAAAACGTCAGAATCGATTTACTCTTTCTGCAAAGTGAAACCGTGATACACTCTCTCTCTATCGTAACGATAGAGCGCATGTTGAACGTCCTGAACGTCAACAACTGCGTAGCATAAATAAACTAAACGTTAGTTCATCTTTGAAAACAGTACGAAGACTATCAAAGAAATTCTTTCATAAAATATTACATTTAAAAAGTTTTAAATCCTTAGCTCTTTAAAAGCTAATTACGATATAAAGGGCTCAACGTTGATTAACTTCGGTTTCCAAGTTAGGACCGCCTACTCTCAGGAAAGGTCGCATATAAACAAAACATTAAAATTTATTTTTATATGTTTATAATAAATGGAAAGTTAATCGAAGAGGCCTAATAAAGGCGGAGAGATATAAAATATATAGAGGAAAATCTATAAATAATTTATAACGTGATAAGATAATTACTAAAAGCATAAACACACTTCCGTCTAAGGGAAGGGTCGGCCATTTAAAAGTGAAAGAAAGTCCATACCCTCTTTGTCACCATAATTAAATCTATCCAAAACGAGTTCAAGATTTAAGATGAAGATAAAACACCTGCATTGCGAAAGCTCAAAACTAGAATATAGTACTTCACCAATTAGATGTGAAAAACTCCAGTTTAGCAACAGCGAGTAAAGTACGTCTTGTCGACACCTCGACAGAGAGAAAAATGAGTCTTTGTTTACATGAGAGCTGGGTATCTGGTCGACAGATGGCGCTGTTGGGCACACCCGCAACCTGTGTAGCGATCGCTGGCGAGTTTTTCCGTAGAGTTGTCTGTCGAGCAACAGAGTTGCAGCTATATATTCACCGGCTAAGTTAAATATTGAAAATGACCTTTTTACTAATCAAAGAGCACTCAGTTTATGATTAAACAAAATTGCAATTCTTTTCATCCATCTATCTAAGTCGTGGAAAATGATGGATTATCATTATAATTATTTCCATATATATGATTATCATTGTTATATGTACCTTTATTGCTAATACACATTTAGCATATATGTTGTGTTAGGAATACATGTATGCAAGTATTCTCGTTTATTGGAGCATAGGGAATACTATGTAGCATTTATATTATCTCATGTGGCATGCATTTCATATTTTAATTATCTGGTATTATTGCAATCAGTCTTTCCCGTAGCCCGCCACTGTTTACAGCTCCTCCAGTGTATTACGTTTATTTTGATTATTTTCACTTATTATATGGCTTAAGAACTTACGCAAGTGTTTCTGTGAAAACCTTATTTATTTTATATATAATAATAACTAAGATGGCGCAGTGATTGATTTGCCATAAGTGAATTTCGATCATTTAGTGAACTTCTTCAACCGGCCTGGACAATGCAAGAAGTGTTTGTGTTCATCGTAACCAAGTTCATTAGCAGTTGTGAACCATAACTTCGTTTGGATGTATACACTGGCAGTGACTTTGTTTTGTGATTACAGTGACTCTATATAGGGCTGTGTTTATTTTAGCAATCTGAGTTTAGGGCTAATGTGCGTCGGCCATCTGCAGAGGCCGGAACAAGAGCGTCACATTCATACTCAGCTGCGTTCGAGGGGAGACTAACGGCTCTCGCTGTGCATGCAATAGCCACGGCAGTCACAGTGTTACCAGATACAGCATAGCTCTGTTGCCTCGAGCTATTGTACTCTGTGATTGGCTACCGTTTGTGACGTCATTGTGACGTTACCACTGACGGCATTGAGTGATATTTTCTCTTGGATTTCGTGAGATTTTTCTATTTATGCCGCCAAAACAAGATAAAGGAAGGAGACCAAAGACTTCTGAGGTTTCTCTCCCATCATCCCCAACCCCAACTGACATGACGTCATCTCCAACGCATTCAAGATCTATTTCTCCTTCATCAACCCCTTCAACCATGGATTTTATCAGCAAAATGTTTGAATACATGGATAAAAAAGATGAAGAAAGAAGAAAACAGGATGAAGAAAGAAGAAAAGAAGACAATGTCAGACATCAGGAAGAATTCAAAGCATTAATTGAAGCTATGACTGGTCCCAGGCATACCCTACCCCAAGCAAGTGGTATAGGGTCCCCTACCCCAGCACCATCGTCTGCAAGTGTTCTCCAAGTGCCTAATTCAGCTGTGCAGACACCTAAGGTGACAGTAAATTTGCCTCCACCATTAACCCATGATGTTACTTATAGGCAATACACAGAATGGAAGCAGAGATGGAAGGATTATGCTGTTATGGTAGATTTGGATAATTTACCTCAACCTAAGCAGTTGATACAGCTAAGGGCATGTCTCAGTGTTGAGATGAGACGCTTATTAGAACACAATTTGGGTATTCCACCAGACTCAACTATGCTTTTGGATGATGTTTTATCTCATATCGAAATTTATATAAAGGGTCAGCAGAATGAAGCACTTCGTCGGTTAGCTTTTACTCAATGCAAGCAAGCAGAAGGCGAGTCATTAACAGATTTTTTCGTTCGTTTACAACAGCTCTCAGAGGAGGTTGATTTATGTAAAGGCGTTAACTGTGTGGAGGCTCAAATGAAACATGCTATTTTGGTTGGCATAAGGAATGAAGAACTCACCAAGAAGCTCATTAGCATGCCTACAATAACAACACTTGAGGAAGTGAAGCTGACTTGCAGGGCTTTTGAGGCTGCAAAGAAGACAACGACAGAGCTTAAAGCTTCACAGACTTCAGTGCGTGCCGTGTCAAACTACACGAAGTTAAAGAAGGCATTTGCTAAACCGGAGCAACCTAAGAAAATTCATCAGCAAGAGAAAACTCCTTCTTCAAGTAGCAGATGCAAGAATTGTGGTCAACAGCATAATAGTGACACATGTAAGGCAGTATCCCACAAGTGCAGGAATTGTGCTAAAACTGGCCATTTCCCGTATACTGCCGCATGTCCTGCATTGGCTAAGGAGTGCCGAATTTGCCATAAATTTGGCCACTATGATGTTTGTTGTGCACAGAAAAAGTCAAAGGGACCAAGGGAGTCGAAAGATTTAAAGGACACCAAATTGAACACTGTCAAAATATCTTCTCCAGCCATACGTTCAGTTAATTTACGTCCCCTAAGTTGTCTCTCACCACCTATCAATTTACATGTCACATATGGCAGTAAATCAGGGAAGATCAATGTTATCCCTGATACTGGTGCAGATACCACTGTCTTTGGAGTGCAACACTTACAAGCATTGGGTATTGATGTCAAGGAATTGTCTCCGCCCCCTGAGTTGCAGTTTTCCAACGCCGATGGATCACCCATGGAAGGTAACGTCTTGGGATCAATGGAGGCCGTCATGACTTATGGTGATATCTCATACAAGGGGTATATTGATGTTCTTAGTTCTCTCCCAACACCATTACTGTGTTATGATGCCCTCCGCCACCTGAGGATCATTCCCTGGGACTTCCCACGTCAAATGCAAGAGAGGAAACTTGGCAGGACTTCAGCAGGAACCAGTCAGGTCCCAGTCAGCCAAGTTAATACATGTGAAAAAATGTCCATCCCTCCGCCTCCAGCCACATCCTCACCTGAGGAAGCCAAGCAATACTTCCTAAAGGAATATAGCGATGTGCTAATGACGAAGGAGCAGTTTCATCAAGGAGCACAACTCAAGCCAATGACTGGACCACCTATGCGTATTCACCTGAAAGAGGATGTGAAACCCTTTGCTATCTACACTCCGCGTCTTATACCACTAGCCTTTCAAGAGGACGTCAAGACCGAGTTGAAGACAATGGTAGCACAAGGCATCATTGAACCTGTTGGGGATCAACCATCCCCATGGTGTCACCCCTTAGTGGTCGTGGCCAAACCTACAGGTGGTGTTCGTGTCACCACAGATTTAAGCAAGTTAAATTCACTGGTTTTAAGGCCTGCACATCCTTCACCATCACCATTTAGTGCAATCAGGAGTATTGATCCTAATTCAAGGTATTTCTCCACCATGGATGCATTGTGTGGGTACTGGCAGATCCCACTAGCAGAGGAAGACCAAGCCCTTACAACATTCATCACGCCCTACGGTCGGTATCGCTATCGTCGTTCACCCATGGGATTCAGCGCTTCAGGAGATGCCTACTGCAGGAGAGGTGATATTGCTCTTCAGGGCATCCAACATTGTGTCAAGGTTGTGGATGATATCCTTGTATATGATAAGGATTATTATTCTCACTTATGCAGGCTCAACAAAGTTTTGTTTCGCTGTAGGACTCACAGTATTACTTTAAATGCAGAAAAGTTTGTTATTGCTAGCCCTACTGTATCTTTTTGTGGGTATGCGTCATCTGAAAATGGAATTGCAGCCGACAAGGAGAAAGTTCGAGCTATATCAGAGTTTCCAAAGCCAGCAAATCTGACAGATTTAAGGTCATTCATGGGCCTTACTAACCAATTAACAGAATTTTCATCCAATCTTGCAGCTGCAACAGATCCGCTTCGGCCGCTAATGAGCCCTAAGAGATCCTTCACGTGGACAGCAGATCATGATGCCGCATTTGCCAGTGTTAAAAAGGCTCTCTCTCAGCCACCTGTGCTGGCTCATTTCAACCCTACCTGCCCCACCGTACTACAAACGGATGCTTCTCGTTTATATGGTTTAGGATACGCACTTCTACAAGACCATGGAGAAGGCCGTTTCCGCATGGTCCAGTGTGGTTCAAGATTTTTGGCTGATGCAGAAACTAGGTGGGCCACCATTGAGCTAGAATGTTTAGCTTCAGTTTGGGCTATGAATAAATGTCGCCATTACTTACTTGGATTGCCCCATTTCACATTGGTGACTGACCATAGACCCCTGATACCCATCTTGAATACATATACATTGGATGCAATAGAAAACACGTATTCAGCGTCTGAAAGAGAAAATTTCACCATATATCTTCACTGCAGTATGGCGGAAAGGCAAGGAACATTGCATCCCTGATGCCCTTTCACGTTCCCCTGTGAGCCACCCAACGTCCGAAGATGATATGTTAAATAGTGAAACCCATCTTTCCCTCAGGAGTGTAGTAGCCAAGACTGTGGATGCAATTTCAGATGTGAAGACATCAGATACACAAGATCTTATTTTGAAAGAGATTCGCACTGCAGCACGTGAGGACCCCTCGTACACAAGACTCCTCCAGAACGTTGCCAACGGATTCCCCAGTCACCGCTACAATCTCCACAATGACCTACTACCCTATTGGAAAATAAGGGAGGATTTATACACCGATGATGACCTTGTCCTGTATGGTAGCCGAATAGTAATTCCCTTAGCTATGCGACGCAGCATTTTAAGACGCCTTCATGACAGCCATTGTGGAGTGGAGGCGACTAAGCGTCGGGCTAAGCAGACTGTATATTGGCCTGGTATTAATTCAGACATAGCAAATACTGTCCATGCCTGTGAGCCATGTCAGATAATGCAGCCAAGCCAACAGCAGGAACCACTATTATGCAACGAAAACCCCTCTCGTCCCTTCGAATCAGTATCGGCTGATTTCTTCAGTGTTGCTGGGAAATCTTTCCTGGTGTATGTTGACAGACTATCTGGATGGCCTGTAGTTGTAAAATTTGGTACCAATACTACAGCGGAAGTAACAACACGACACTTCAGTCACATCTTCCGAGACTTAGGTGTTCAAGTAAGGCTGAGGACAGAGGGTGGACCTCAGTTCGCCAGCTCAGAATTCAAGAATTTTCTTACCCGATGGGGTGTTCAACATGTGATATCCACACCTTACTATCCCCAAAGTAATGGCCATGCCGAAGCAGCCGTGAAGAAGGTCAAACATTTTATCCTAAAGGTAGCACCTTCTGGGAACATCGACACCGAAGATTTCGACAAAGGATTATTGGAAATACGGAATACTCCTAACTATGCTGGCCTTTCTCCAGCGCAGATATTATATGGCCAAGCCCTTCGATCATGCATCCCAGCCCATGCATCATCATTCAAGCAGGAGTGGCAAGAAAAAGCAAATGAATATGACCTTCGTGTAGCATCACGTACAGAAGCAGCCAAAATAAGGTACGACAGCCATGCACACCCTTTGGAACCACTCAAACTCAATGATAATGTCCGTATCCAAGACCCCATCTCCAAGCGATGGGATAAGACTGGCATTATTATGGGCATCGGTAGGTCACGAGACTACCATGTGAAGTTACCCTCAGGAAGAATATTATGGCGTAACCGCCGTTTCTTACGCCCTGTACCTCATTCTCCTTCACATTTGCCTGACGAGACACAGCAATCTCCAAAGAAGAAGGATGTTGTCCCTGATACTAGTCAACAACAGCAAAGTGGCACTAAAGCTGAGTATCGGCGTTCACCGAGACGCCATACCCGTTCATATAGCTCATTGAACGCAAAGGGGAGGGGGAGGTGATGGATTATCATTATAATTATTTCCATATATATGATTATCATTGTTATATGTACCTTTATTGCTAACACACTTTTAGCATATATGTTGTGTTAGGAATACATGTATGCAAGTATTCTCGTTTATTGGAGCATAGGGAATACTATGTAGCATTTATATTATCTCATGTGGCATGCATTTCATATTTTAATTATCTGGTATTATTGCAATCAGTCTTTCCCGTAGCCCGCCACTGTTTACAGCTCCTCCAGTGTATTACGTTTATTTTGATTATTTTCACTTATTATATGGCTTAAGAACTTACGCAAGTGTTTCTGTGAAAACCTTATTTATTTTATATATAATAATAACTAAGAGAAAAAATCTAGAGATTTTACTGTCTGCATGCTGAGGAAAATGGACCTAAAATATAATATAGAAAGTTAAATATGAGTTTTGAGAAATTATGAATAGAAGCTTTGTATAATTAAACCTTATTGTAATCTACATTTAGTTGGTAATATTAATTAAAATATTATAGTACTGTATACAGTTGTTCATTATCAAATACTTGTAATACACTAAAAAAAAAAGGGGAGAAAATTACTAACTTTTTGTAAATGCTCATCAAAGATCCACTTTTTATCCTCAAATTGGTCAATTTCAGGAGTTTGGTCTACCTCCTGCGTCTGAAATGAAAACAGCAATTGATGGGTTTAAAATGTAACGTCCACCATAGATTTTGTGAATAAAGGACAGCATATTTAGTAGGATTCTTGTGAGCAATATAATAGCAATGTATTCATTTCTAGGCTAACCAGTTATTCTTAGGAAAACTTTTTCTTACCAACAAAAATTTGCTTATAAAAATGTCCTTCAACATTCACAAATACTATGCAACTAGGATACTACCAGCAAATGATAAAACTCTACAAACATGTTTACAACCCTTCTTAATACAGTACTTAGTTCATCTATTCTCTTGAATACTTATAAAAATTATGAATCTTTAGAAACATGACATAGAATGAAAACATTAGGTGGCTCAGAAAACCAGTACTACTGTATTATATAAATGAATTTTCAAGACCCTGTGTAATAATGGATTTTAGTATTTTCTGCTCAGGCACTATTCTGTATTCCCTATTACAGTGAACTCTCGCTACTTCGCGGTTCGACAATCGCGGATTCACCGCTTCGCGGGTTTTTTCCATAACCCATATATATATATACATATAGCGGATTTTCCGGAAAATTCGAAAATACCGCGAAATCTGAAGACAACCAAATACGATATTTTGTTACCTGTAATTCCATTAATACTGTAATTAGTAATATCTGCTCTTACTGATTGTTCATTGCATTACATATGATATATAATTCAGCACAGAAAGAAATAAAACACGAAAAGAGAATGTGATCATACGATAATACTGTACAGTACTGTACAGTATACAGTACAGTACGTAGTAAAATTAAATCGAACATGAAACGCAAATCAGATGCAGTCATACCATATTAGAATGGTGTAAGGCTGCTGATGGCTACTACTGTACAGTACTACAAATGTAATGGATGTGCTTCTTTTCCATGAATCTTTTGTATGTATACGTACGTAGTAGTGCATCCAATAATATTCTTTGTTGCAAAAATCACATTTCGAATAAGCGTACGAGAGAGAGAGATACATAGAGAGAGAGAGAGAGAGGCACACATCCTACAACAAAAGCGTAAAATAGCGTACGTAAAGCTATTATTATTATTGTTATTATTATTATTGTTGTTGTTGTTATTAAAATTATTATTGTTATTATTATTATCATTATTATTATTATTATTACTGTATTACTGTACTGTACTGTATTATCATACGATAATTCAGTACTGTATACAGTACGTAGTAAAATTAAATCGAACATGAAACGCAAATCAGATGCAGTCATACAATATTAGAATGGTGTAAGGCTGCTGATGGCTACTACTGTACGTACAGTACTACAAATGTAATGGATGTGCTTCTTTTCCATGAATCTTTTGTATGTATACGTACGTAGTACAGTACTGCATCCAATAATATTCTTTGTTGCAAAAATCACATTTCGAATAAGCGTACGAGAGAGAGAGAGAGAGAGAGAGAGAGAGAGAGAGAGAGAGAGAGAGAGAGAGAGAGAGAGAGAGACACACACACACACATCCTACAAAAGAATAAAACACTGTAGCATACGTAAAGCTATTAAATATTGTTATTATTATTGTTGTTGTTGTTAATAAAATTATGATTGTTATTATTATTATCATTATTATTATTATTATTACATTACTGTACTGTATTATTATCATTATTTATTATTATTATTAATACGTACGTTCGGTAGGCGCGGGGCATCTTGTATGAGTTGGTAACCTACGCATCATATACTGTAAGACGGGTTGTGATTGGTTCAAGCGCTGATAGATGACGAATCAGAACTCAAGTTTTGTTATCTAGCCTGTGATTGGTGTTTTGCCATCATCTCCAACCCGCAGCATCTAGGTTCTCGCGGGCCCGGATCGTCCACTCTCTGTTCCCGCGTATCGCTGAGTAGACGTTCTTAAGTTTGTGAATCTGTGCTGTGTGCGACCTTTTTAAGTTGAACTTTTTGTCAAATCCTACTGTAATGGCTCCCAAGCGTTCTGCTTCTCTTAAGGCTGGTAGTGAGCCTAAACGCCACCGAAGGATGATGACGATAGCTGAGAAGGTTACGCTTCTCGATATGTTAAAAGATGGTAGAAGTTACGCGTCCGCTGGGCGCCATTTTGGCATCAACGAATCTACTGTTTGCTATATCAAGAAGGACGAGGCGAACATTAGAAAGACGGCTGCAATCACCTTTAGCAGATCAGCGAAGCGAGTCGTTACAACGCGTAATAAAACGATCGTACGCATGGAAGGTGCTTTAGCTGTGTGGATTGCCGACTGCCGGAAGAAGAACATAGCCTTGGATACGAACACCATCCAAACAAAGGCTTTGAGCTTATATGAGAATTTTGCTGCAAAGGAACCTAAAGACGACGACGGCAACCATGCTGAAGATGATGATGATGCAGATGATCCTCAACCAGGGACATCCACTGATTCCCAGCCTCAGAAACGTTTTTCCGCCAGCAAAGGATGGTTCGCGAAGTTTCAGAAACGCTTCGCCCTGAAAAGCGTTTCCCTGCATGGGGAGGCTGGTTCGGCTGACACTGCCGCTGCTGAAACTTACGTGAACCAGACGTTCAAGAATATTATCGCCGAAGGTGGATACAAGCCGGAACAAGTCTTTAATATGGATGAGACCGGCTTGTTTTGGAAGAGAATGCCGTCGCGAACTTTCCTGTTCAAAGAGGAAGCCAAAGCCTCTGGCTTTAAAGCATTCAAGGATCGCGTTACCCTCGTGATGTGTGGCAATGCTGCTGGATTTTTGCTAAAGCCGGGGCTTATTTATAAGTCGAAAAATCCTCGCGCTTTGAAAAATAAAAATAAGAATCTCCTTCCCTTGTACTGGATGCATAATCAAAGAGCATGGATTACGAAGATGCTGACCTCCAACTGGTTCCATCAGTGTTTTATCCCGCAAGTCAGCAAATATCTCGTAGAGAAGGGCTTGCCATTCAAGATCCTTCTCCTTATGGATAACGCTGGTGGACACACAACTGACCTGTCGCATGAGGGCATTCAGGTTGAGTTCCTGCCACCCAACACCACGTCATTAATTCAACCGATGGACCAGGGGGTTATTAGGGCGTTCAAGGCCCTCTACACGAAGAACACCTTGGCGGACCTCGTTGCGCGTGTGGATGCTGCCCAAGATGATGAGGATGAAGATTTTAACTTGAAGGCGTACTGGCGGCAGTACACCATAGCCACGTGCCTGCAGAATATTCAGAAGGCACTTCAAGAGATGAAACCTGCAACCGTGAATGCGAGCTGGAAGAAGTTGTGGCCCGAGATTGTTTACGACGACAAGGGATTTACTCCGTCGGAAATCCAACACTCAGCAATACGCAAATCTGTGCAGTTGGCTGCCATAATTGGAGGCGATGGGTTTGGCGACATGACGACTGAAGACGTCGACGAGTTGTTGGACTGCCATTCCCAGCCCCTAACTGACGCAGACCTCGAAGACCTGACGAAATCGGCAAGCGAAGAAGAGAGTGAAACCCAGGAAGAGACCCAAGAAAATGTCGAAGAAACGGGCTTAACATTAGAACGGCTTGCCAAGGCCTGCAACCATGCGAAGGAGTTGAAAGAAATGTTGCAAGAGTGGGACGAGGATATGGTTCGCTCGATGCAATTCTGCAACAAGGTTGATGACATAATGACTCCCTACAAAATGCTCTTGGATCAAAAAAAGAAGCAGCGGCAACAACTTCCGATCACAATGTTCTTCCAGCCTCGCAAAAAAGAGCCAGTTCCTCCTGCTAGTACGCCTTCGGAAGAAATTGAAGAAGTTTCCCAGGAAGAAGTTGAAGAGGTGTCCCAGGAAAAGACACCTCCGTCTGAAGAGACGTAAAATACTACCTGGCTGCACAGTAGAACACATCATCAGCTTCATCATCATCATTTCTACTGTGCAGCAAATTCATCGCCATCATCATTCAAGTTTTTCTTCAACTTCTTTCGTGGTGAGTACAGTAACAATCTTTATTTTTTTACTTTAATATTCTTACATTCTAAAACTGTATTTGTGCCTGTTTTATAGTTTAGTACTGTACGTACTGTATGCATTAAGTTAAAGGGAAGGTTTTAAAAGTCTACATGTTGTAACCTATCATATTTTTTTTGTTTAAAATTTACATTTACGTACGTAAAACAATATCTCTCTCTCTCTCTCTCTCTCTCTCTCTCTCTCTCTCTCTCTCTCTCTCTCTCTCTCTTTTATGTTTAAAATTTACATTTACTGTACGTACGTAAAACAATCTCTCTCTCTCTCTCTCTCTCTCTCTCTCTCTCTCGTAAATTGTTTTCCTGCTTTGCTACGTACAATACTGTATGTGCTGTACAGTACTGTATGATTTTATATAGATACGGTAAATTATATTTGTAAGGTAACATATTTTGTAAATGCTTTTACTGTAAATACTGTACTGTATCATTATTTATCACTATCATCATGCGCGTTAAATGCCTTGTTTGTTCTGAGCGTGGTTGTTTACTGAGCGTACAGTACTTTATGACGCCGTCGTTTCAGGCGGCGTCATAAAGAAAAACATTTCATTTGGAAGTCCTAAGAAAAATACGTAAACTAAAACATTGGTAATAAAAAAATCAACATACACTACTGTATAATCAATATAATCGATGCAAAAACTAACCTATACATATATGTGTACACTAAATGAGTTTGTTTCTTCATTATGATCAGAGATGAACGTAAACAAAACATTGGTTGCCATTTTTTATCGTGCTTTTTAGGTGTTTAGGAAACGCATGATATAAAATCGCCTTTAATATTTGTGCCTGTTTTAGTTTAGGGTGCTGTAGTACATGCATTAAGTGTTCTGTACATTAAAGGGTGGTTTGTTAACAGTACTACGTACAAGGGAAGGTTTTAAAAGTCCAAATATACATGTTAAATAAATAGGTAAATATGATGTCACTACTTCGCGGAATTTCACCTATCGCGGCCGCGTCTGGAACCTATCTACCGCGATAAACGAGGGTTCACTGTACATAATTGTTAATAATGTCCGTTATTGCATGTATAATAACTGTGACTACCTTAAACTATTTCCTGTTCTATATCCATTGTCATATAACTGTGAAAAGAACCATAAAAAAGTGGTCCAAGCAATACTTTGCTCTTGTTTTTTATGAGAACTGAAATGATAAAAGAAAAACTGTGAATACCCATAATTATTAATTTGAGGAGTTCCTACATCGACGAATAGGAGATGGCGCATGTAAACTTGCCAGTACTCCATACCATTTTCAGAAATCCATGAGCCTCCTAGTGAATAGTGAAATACGAGTTTCAGTTATAGAATTTTAAGCAAAGGCTTTATTAGAAACTAAAATCTCACTGGTGACTGTTAAAGCAAAGAATTAATTCCTCACTGTCAAATGGTAAGTATTAAACCAAGTGAAAAATAAAAAGAAAAACTACCACTACAGTTAAACAATAGCCATGTTACTTACAGAAATTGGTTGGACAGTCGGCTCAGGGGGCACGTAATCATCACTTTTTCTCCCTTTCTCTTGAACCTGGCGAGATTAAAAAACATTTAGGGCAAATCATGTTGACTGAAAAAGGACTCCCTGAAATCTACTCAGAAATTGTAGTAAAACCACTACTATTATGATCTTAAAAATGGGTTTGGCTTTTACTTCAGAGATATTTTCTACAAAATAATTCGGCAATGGAATGAAAAAATAATTTGAGCAACAATATCATTTAAACATTGAAAAATTCCTATTTTTTACATGGTATCTATTTTCAAGATATCTGCAATTATAGAAATTGGGCAGATCATTATTCCGTTCTAATATAAGTATTGAGGATGTATTTGGGAGGAATTTTTACTTCTCAATTCTTTTACAATTATCAAAGTTCTTGCTCTCATGAGTATTTAATACTAGTATATCGTTTTCAATCTGGATGCCAAAGTCGTTACAAGAAATCATTTGGGTTATAAAGGGGACTATTTAACTTGGGTCAAGTTTCAGTCAAGGTTGTTAAGATTTCCTACCTCTTTCCTTCACTATCCCACCTCTATCAGTAAGTGAGATTCCGCATTATGAATGTCAGAGAAGGTATGTAGAAATAAATGGAATTCTAATAATAAAATCAATTATTTCTATGTTAACCTGGCATCCATAAACAATCACCTATTCCACGACCTCTCCACTGAATAGTGATGTTAAAAGGCTATTGAATATGTGTCGACTTTAAGACTGAAAACACGAAGTGCCAGCAATATATATTGCTGGATATATTCCTAGGATTCCATGTAACTTTTTTCTCAGGTATATTTAGCAGTATTTATACCTTTGAAATGGTGCTTTAAGGAGCATTTCACGGAGCAACACAGGTTGAGCCAAGAAATTGATTTTTCCTTCGTCAAAATCCCTTTTTTATATTGTCTAAATACTCCACTAGAGGGGAAAAACTCACAAAGAAAGAAAAGGGAAAATATCTAGTCTTTTAGCGCAGACGTTAACATTTAACCAGCATCGAGAGAGAAGAATTATGAACATCATGTAAGTAGAGAAATAATTAATTTTATTATCAAAACTCCATCTTCATGTATTTTGATTTTCATAGGTATTATGTACGCCTCTAAGAATCTGGTACCACATTGCATTTTTATCTTATGTAATTGGTGCTGTCTAGTGATGTTTCTGTGTCATGTCACTTTGTGGTGGGAATTTTGCTGCAGCAAACTTGTAAAGGTATCCCAGGTAAAACTAGTCACATTTCATGTCCTTACTGGAGATAGAATCACACTTATGTGAGTTATGTCAGTACAAACATTTTTAATGTGTATTCGTAAAGGTCATAATACTTCCTTACGTTTTTTGAATATCCCAACTAATAAAATATATATCACTGTCCTTGCAACCAAGTTTAGTTATTAAATCTATATAAAAAAAAACCTGATGTCATTCGCATATTTGGAAGCATCTGCACAAAAGCTCAGCATCTTGGCAGTCTCCCTCCTTCACCTGAGACTGATTGGTGGATGTTCTTGGTTGGCAGTGCAAGGCAGACTGGACACAAAATGTCAGAAAGCAATGTCATCTACATTAAAGATCCAAAGACACTAGAAAGGACTCGTCAAAATTCCTGGAAATTCTGTCTCCAAGAGGCATTTGTTGTCGGTGAGCAAAATAATAAAGGGTCTACCTAATTTTTGGATCCATATGAAAAATAGGAAATGCATTCCTTATCTCTAATCCACTTTCTCAGTGATCTTCAGGCCACCCATCAACCATAAAGCACTAGAGTTTTCCCGATGAAGGATAATATATCCTAGTTCCTAAGCCCCCTTTTTGGATTAGTAAACTGTACTCTCTTCATAATATTAACTCCTACTACAAGGAAAATCAGGTCTGCCTGACAATTGTATGGTACATATACCTGTTGGTTATCTATTGTTCAGCATCTGCAGTTCAGATTATTTACCTCTTATAAGTTTTAAAAGGGCCCAAGCACTCCTTATATGTGAGTACCATCTATATTTAGAAATCTTTCAGAAAACCCTTCAATGATAAATTTCTGCTTACATTGTTTGTTCTCAACAGTAGATCCAGATAAAGCATGAATGAGTTATCATTAATCTTTTTATCTGAAAGACTAGAGACTTTGTTCATGAACTTCCAATTCCTTAAATAAAAGTATATCATTGCAATAAAGCAAACTACATTTTGCATGGATATTCAAGGGTATCTTCATAAGCCAAGTCACCTATAGTCAAATCTTTTTAGTGAGGCAGATTTACACCGACTCGCAGGGGTGCCCTTTTAGCTCGGAAAAGTTTCCTGATCGCTGATTGGTTGGACAAGATAATTCTAACCAATCAAATAGCAGGATAATTTTCTGAGCTAAACGGGCACCGCTGCGAGTCGGTGCAAATGCACCTCATTAAAAAAATTGAGTATAGTACACTTGCCATATGCAATCTAATAAGTCTTTAAAAAAAAAAATATATCAATTAACAAATGATATATATTAATCAAATTTAGCATAAGACTCATGATATCAAAAAATAAAGTACCAACCGTCTGTATGTGCCTTTTAAAAGCCCAATCAATGGGCGCTATCTTTTTTGCTGGTTTGTTTTGTTCCCGCCATGAAGAGCCATTACTAACGGGAGCTCCGTAATCATATGAAGCAGTCGCCTGCAACAAGATATATAAAAATTAACTTAATGTGGGAATGAGGATTATAAAACTGTATACAGTAGTTTGGCCATACTAAATCATCAAGTTATGAAAGGTAAATACAGCAGCTTCATGACAAAAAACTACCGTCTAGTAGCCAAACCGTGTCATAATACAGTACACAGCATCTCATGTTCAAAACTGATGCCTTCAGTCACAAACTCAGTACTTACAGGAACATCTTACCAATAACCTGTTAGAACTATTGATTACCCAATTTTTTTAAATTAACTAAAATTTTATCACACTGAAAATATAAGAAAACAACCATGATTGGTATTCAAGATCCTGCTGCCTGATAGCAAAACAAATATAAATTTCCACCAGGTCACACCATTGGTTGGTGAAACTCAACAGAGTTTAAAGCACTGGAAAACACAAGTGGTTAATGCAAAGCCAGATGTTGATATATTAAATAATTAATACCAATTAAATGAAGTATTTAAAATTTTGTGAATGAGAGCTATGGCTGTCCTCTCACCTGCCAATCACGAAAAAGTTAAAACTGCATACTACAATTCATACATAATCTAGCATTGTGCATCTAACTCGTGTAACCTACCTTTGTAGTATTTTTCCTCTTTTTATTATTTTCCACTTGAGGCCTCTGATTAAAACCCTCGTCTACCTGGAAAATTGAAAAAGTTGCTTCCAAAATTATATGATACTGAATCAAAATTCAAATCCACTACTGTAGTATTTTGGTATAACCTGAAAATAAAATCTTATAAAATCAAAAAAATTTTTGAAACAATGTCATTAATTCAACATAGCTTTTCATCTATTTACAATGGCACTTTTCCTAATTTTGGGAGGTAACCAACATCAAAAACGAAATTAAAGGGACTTTTCCCTCATCGTTCCTCCTTGCCTTATGAGGGACTCAGACGAGTCTTTAACGTAAAAACTACAAACCCAATTTCAACGTAACATAGATTTTTAAGAAAATACACCAAAGCACAAGGAAGGAGTGGAGATAAGAGCAAAATAAGACTGCTTGGCGGAGCAAAGGAATCCTCTATACTGAGTGCCCCTCTAGTTTACTGATGTAATAAGTACCAGGTTCCCCATGGCATTACAGGTACTAGATTCATGTTTGATAGGATAATATAAACTCTTTCAAAAAATAAACTTCAGTTTATGACACTCATTGTGCAAAGAACATTAAGCATAAGTAAAATGTGAGGTAAACTTCTTCATTTACTTACTATTTCCATGGGATTGGTTTCGTAATTGTCTGCACTATATGCATTCCCTAAGTTATTTGATGCACTTGGGAAAGATGAAGCTAAATATCCCTGTTGTGGAATTGAGCCCATTGGTGGAATAGGCGCCATCGGTGTAAAAGCCGCCATCGGTGGAACAGGTCCCACTGGTGTAACAGGTCCCATCGGTGGAACAGGTCCCATTGGTGGAACAGATCCCATATGCGGAACCATGGGCACAAAAGGAGCAGTGGGGCCCATTGCAGGATTGAACATACCAGGTCCGGGAATTCCACCCATGACGGGAGCTGAACTATCTAACGGAATAGCAGGCATACCAATGGGATTTTGATACACGGCTTGAGCTTCTATTTCAGGGCTTTTTGGAATCTGAAATAGAAGGAACAATTGAAAAAAATAAAAACAAACCAATACGAAATTATAACATTAAAGATGTACAGAAAATTTACACCCCCACCACTTATAGTAAAAACAGAAAACTAATTTACAGGGGTTTTTAAATTAAAATACAAGACGGTAGCTTAAATGGTAACTTGTGTAGACCCATTACTATAACCCTTTGTATATCCTCGGGTCCAAAACTTGTGTGAGAAAAAATACCTACAGTAGTCCTGACTTGTCAGTTATGAAGTTAGAGATTATTTTCTTTTACAACTTAATGTCCAGTAGATTAATCTTTCATGATACAATGTTTGTCTTGGTTTCATTTTGATGCTAAGTAACCAGTGTAGTAAATTCAAAATATTAAAACCACTAAATTATAAACTATTGGATAAATTAAGGTTAACCAAAGAAGAAAACTGTCAAAATTATCCATTAAGAAACACCACTTTTAAAACTGTACTAGTTTTATAATTTCTTTTACACTATGAAACAATACAATAAATCTCCTTTCCAATTTTAAATAGTATATTATTGCTATGTTTTAATTCTTTCATTCTACCTTGTTTTGAGTACTGTTCTCCTGTCTGGTGTTCAGCTGCTGATTCTCATCTTAATTTGTTGGACAGAAACTTACGGTCTATTAAATTTCTTATTCCTGATCTAGATATTAATCTTTGGCACCGTCGTTCAATTAGTTCATTATGCATGTTGCATAAGATTTTTCATAATTCTGACCATCCTTTACATTCAGATCTCCCTGGTCAATTCTATCCTGTTCGTAATACTAGGCAGGCAGTTAATTCTAATAGCCAGACCTTCTCCATCATGAGGCTCAATACTACACAGTATTCTAGAAGTTTTATTCCAGCTGTTACCAAGTTGTGGAATGATCTTCCTAATTGGGTAGTTGAATCAGTAGTACTTCAAAAGTTCAAAGTTGGAGCAAATGTTTTTATGTTGACCAGGCTGACATGAGTCTTTTTATTGTTTATATAAGACATATCTGTTTTTGACGTTGTTAATAGTTTATATAGGACATATCTGTTTTGACGCTGTTACTGTTTTATGAAAGATATATTGTTAATTTATTCTCATCATTTAGTGTATTTATTTCCTTATTTTCTTTCCTCACTGGGCTATTTTTCCCTGTTGGAGCCCTTGGGCTTATAGCATCCTGCTTTTCCAGCTAGGGTTGTAGCTTGGCTAGTAGTAATAATAATAATAATAATAATAATAATAATAATAATAGTAATCCTTGTCTTCAATTACACAAAGAACCCTACATGAAAAAATAAGGATAAACATATAATTCCTTCCAAAATGCACACACTTTTTGGGTGAATTAAACTGAACAATCTCCCAACACACTTGAGGTAACACTTAACACAAAAATGTTCCAGATTTCTTGTCTTTACTTTCTATGCATGTAATCTTTAGATGTCTCACAAAATTAGAATTTTATCTAATTATTATTATTATCATTATTAAATGCTAAGCTACAACCCTAGTTGGAAAAGCAGGATGCTATAAGCCCAGGGGCCCCAACAGGGAAAATAGCCCAGTAAGGAAAGGAAACAAGGAAAAATAAAATATTCTAAGATCAATAAAAACATTGAAATAAATATTTCCTACATAAACTATAAAAACTTTAACAAAACAAGAGGAAGAGAAACTAGATAACACAGTGTGCCCAAGTGTACCCTCAAGCAAGAGAACTCCAACCCAAGATAGTGGAAGACCATGGTATAAAGGCTATGGCACTACCCAAGACTTGATTTTGGAGTATCCTTCTCCTAGAAGAGCTGCTTCTTCCTTAATATGTTAAAATCTTATGGCAAGCATATAAGAAAGTTATGCAAAACCATCATTATTATGAACCATTACAGTACAGTATCAGAATTACAATTTACAGTACAGTACAGTATTGTGTTATCATTAGAGAATTGTAATGTATTATTAGCAAACCCTTATTACTTCATCATTAAATATTTAATTTGTTTATTATCAGAAGAATCAAAGAGCGCACATTTTTTTGCATACAATTTAACCACTAAGACTAAAAAAAGAGAGAGAGAGAGAGAGAGAGAGAGAGAGAGAGAGAGAGAGTGTGTGTGTGTGTGTTAACTATATTTGGCAAAGAGGAAGCCAGAGGAAACTCAGGTGGAGATTTTAAGTAGTTCTAAATAACAAAGAGGCTTTGATTGAAAACTAAGAAAACAAACTATATGCCAAACAAGAGGTCCTGGCCACTCCATATCCTCATTGAATGTGTCAAATATGTGGCAAAATAAGCAAGTCTAGGATTAGCCTGGTGAATCATAGCAATGCAAAAAGATAGTAAGAGCAGTAGCATCTAGTATGAAAACTCATCATACTACAATTATCAAATGCAAAAAATTTTAAGGTTTGTCATTGGCTACGATAGACTGCTATTATTTATCAAATGTAGAATATATATATATATATATATATATATATATATATATATATATATATAAATTATCAGTAACATCAAAAGTTTTCACTACACAAAAGCAAAGCACTCAATAAGCAATGGCAAACTAAGTCCTAAAGCCTTATATTTGTAATAAATATTAATGAAACTACAAAACATGGAACTATCTTACCTCAACAGATTTCTTGTGTTGATAATCAAGTGACTTTTCCATAAGAGTTACTCTGCTATTCCAATTGATGTCTTCAAACAAGGACAATATTCTGTCCCGTATGTCATCTAACCCAATCGCATTCTGTTCCGGATCTAAAACTCGCAGTATACGCAGGTTCTCTTCTTCGAGCGCCTCGGCATACCTTATGTACTTCTCATTTTCTTGCGATAGTTTTTCATTAGCAAGTCTTAGTTTCCTAGCAAGAACTGTATCTATATCCTCTTCAACCTGAACTTGCGGTTGCAAGGAACCACTCGACGTAGCCATTGGAGGATACATGATGGGTTGTGCAGGTACAGATGTCACCAGGGCTGGAGGCGGAGGAAGTGAAACCACACTGGGTTTCAATAAAGACTGTACGATAACATTCTGACCTTCCACAGAATGAAAGAGGCAGTCACTTGGTCCTATATTTTTCAAAAATTCTGCTTTCACCTCTGTCAAAATAGTCTTAGTAAACTCTTCTCTAGTTAGATGTATAAAGGGACAATTCATTATAGTGCACTCACCATCAAGGTTATTCTGCAAGGAAAAAAAAATAATTTAAAAGTATATTCACGGTTAATTTCACTCTGAAACAGAAGATACAAAAATACAATAAAAAAATTACGAATCCAACATTGATCTTAATCGTAAAAGAAAAGAAGAAAAAACTTTGATATAATTTCTGTATTTTGAATCTTCACCATTATCATGCTATACTGTACATACATCAAAGTTAATATGAAACTGGATATCATACAGTAACTGTTTGTATTATATTCATAACAAAAAAAATAGGATGATCAAAAGCGTGGAAATTTTAATTGGTAGATAAAGCTAGTAATTTTATTGAATGTCTTCATATTCAATCAAATGTTAAATAATTGGCAATCAACTTACGAATAACAATGGTTATTTTATTTTACATTTTAAAATCAGTACGGTAAATAAATTCCTCAAATGGCCTTATGTTAATGCTTATTCAAGCTTTACAAATGTTCTGCCTCACAACCTAATTATCTTATATATTGACAAAGGTAGTGGCAGGCAAAGGTTTAGCAGTATAAGGGTCTAAAGTAAATAATTTGAGGTTCTGCGAGATGAATCAGAATCTGTAATGAATGTGCAGCGAACTTTCAGAACCCCTACTGAAAGAAACTCTTTGAAAACTAGACTCAACTTGGGGAGTTAGGTAAGGTTGGCAACTGGTCGGGAAAGATCAGAGATATCATTTTAACAGAGAATTCACTGGATTCTAAACTCTACCAAAGAAAGCTAGTGATGTCAAGACCTTATTATAAAGCTCAATCACAATCAAAAGTTAGCTTATTGTATGTGAATTGTCTAAAGGAGGAGGCTTGTCACTATCACTGCGATCCCTGCTATAATCAAATAGCCTAGCCTTCTCTGTTTTTTCCCTGAACTAACAGCATGTTCCCTTTAGCACTTGCACTGTCAACTTGATTGAAAGCCATTACAATGTACTATCACGATAGGTACTGTGAGGGATACAATTTCCCATCACAATCAAATCACAGTATTTCTTCACCCAAGGGGTTGATTAATGCACTGTAATTGTTCTATGGCCACTTTCCTCTTGGTAAGGGTAGAAGAGCCTCTTTAGTTATGGTAAGCAGCTTTTCTAAGAGGACACTCCAAAATCAAACCACTGTTCTCTAGTCTTGGGCAGTGCCATAGCCTCTGTACCATGGTCTTCCACTGTCTTGGGTTAGATTTCTCTTGCTGGAGGGTACACTCGGGCAAACTATTCTATCTAATTTCTCTTTCTCTTGTTTTGTTAAAGTTTTAATAGTTTATATTTATATTTTAATTTTGTTACGATTCTTGAAATACTTTATTTTTCCTTGTTTCCTTTCCTCACTGGACTATTTTCCTTGTTGGAGTCCCTCGTCTTATAGCATCCTGCTTTTCCAACTAGGGTTGTAGCTTAGCAAGTAGTAATAATAATAATAATAGCCCAACACAATACACCAAGGGAATATAGACAATGAACTTCCAGAAACAATGCCTGTGCACACTACACATAGTAATTTCTTAAAAAACCAGGGAAGACTTCCTAATAAGCAAATAATCTGAAGTAGGTCTTGCCAATAGCCAGCAACTGAAGAAACTGAGGAGACAAAGATAATGATGCATCAGTTACCACTTAATGTTAAGCGAAGTTTAAACGATCGAACGGTTTGTCAAAACCCAGTTGTCGAACCTTATTATCAAACTGCTCAAAGAGGTGGAGTCAGCCACAAATGTATAAGGTTTGTGGACAATGAAGCCCCGCCCACAAAAGTCAGGCGAGAACAGACTTTCTTCAAGTCGTTCATTACTAGCTAAGCTAAAACCCTAGTTGGAAAAGCAGGATGCTATAAGTGCAAGGGCTCCAACAGGGAAAAATAGCCCAGTGAGAAAAGGAAATAAGTTAACAAATAAACTATTTATGAGTAATGAATTCTAACAACCAATTTTCAGCTACATCGAAAAGATACTCCTATCAAAGAGTGAGGTTTTGTAAATGTGTCATAACAAAAAGGGCAATCTTGAGAGCTTTTAATCACTCAGAAACATATGGTGTACAGTGATCCAATTAAATCTGAAAGCCCTTAGTATAGGAAACACAAAATATCATAACCTTTGGTATAAGAAATATGTGCAATAGTTACTCACCTATCTGAGACAAGCTATCTTTTTTTTTTATTCTGTAATAGAATGATGTGTCTAGGAATAAAACATGATGTCTGTACTGGCTATCTCAAAGAAATGGTTTTGCGATGACACGGACTAATAAGAATTTGATCTCTAGAAATTAAAAAAATTAGGTTGAGACACTTAAAAACTTTACTGAAACTCAATAAAAATAAGTTTATATAGAGCAGTACATGAGGTGCCTACCTTGCAAACAGATTGACCTTCCTTGATGGGAATATCCAACAGCAGGGCTTTACGGATGGCTTGACCCAAGATTCGTTCATTAATCAGGCCAGTTTGTTTGTAGTAGAGGATATCTTCCTTGTTTATATGCATGTAACTAGAATACCAAATAAAATCATATTCTATTAGAAATATAACGATTGGAACAACATTTATGTTATGTTAAATAAAGATCTGTAGCATTTCAACAAAAAGTAAATTGTACTGCAATCACTGGAAAACATTGTCTAGGTTAATATTTAATAATTCCGTATTCGACGCTTGCTAAGGCAGAGCACAAATGATTTTACTGACCAATATATGAAAGAGAGAGAGAGAGAGAGAGAGAGAGAGAGAGAGAGAGAGAGAGAGAGAGAGAGAGAGAGAGAGAGAGAGAGAGAGAGAGAGAGAGAGAGAGAGAGAGGATTTTGGATTCAGGATAAGGAGTTGAATGAGAGAGAGAGAGAGAGAGAGAGAGAGAGAGAGAGAGAGAGAGAGAGAGAGAGAGAGAGAGAGAGAGAAAAAAAAAAATAAAAAGTGGGAACAGAGGTTAAGTACAAGGCTAAAACGCTGATGCAGCTAGGAACCAAAGGAATATTGCTAAGACTTTTTTCTCAATGCCTACATTGTACCTTATGAGATACACTGATGGCACTATCCTTCTACCGGAGATACCTGTTTAATATGGAAATTTCATGATATTTACCTGCAGTTGTTGCTATCACAATCATTGGGATATCTCTTGCAGCACTTTAACCATAACTGCTTTTGCACTAAAACTCTCAGATCTGGTTCAGGATGAGCAAACTTACAGTTTTCACCGCGTTTGCAGAGCCCTCGTATGAAATACACACACGTAGGCTTATCCCTGGAAAGGTAATGGATTTATGTCAGTTTATGCTGTATTGTACTTGCTTAACCTATAACAGAACTTTCAAAACAGAATTTATCATTTCAATACTTACCCCATATTCATTGTGCTACAAGCTGTGAAACCGTAGCTTTGGTTGACAAAATCGAAATTTAAAAGAATAGTGTTTGGATTTGTATCACTAGCCTTCCCTTATCTAGAAAACAACTACTACTACTATAATGCTCTGCTAGCTGTGGCTGCTATATTTGAAATGGCCACCTTAGCTTTGTCCCTACTAGGTGTGGGAAGGAGGGAGGAATCTAATGCATATTGGGTAAGTATTGAAATAAATCTCATTCTAAAAGTTCTGTTTAATTCAATTAGTCTCACACAACATTCATTGTGCTGATTCCCACACTGACCAAAAGGTAGGCACTCATCATAATCTAGGAGCCATATCCCCAAAGATGTTGGCAATCATGGCTCGCCATTCCTCTATTTTTGACTCTCTGCAGCAACTGAGCTGCAGATATTCTTCCTCCAGTCATTCTCGCAAAGCCATCCATATATTTTTGCCTAGGTCTTCCTCTCGACCTCCTTCCATCGATTTTACCAGTGAGAGATGCTCTAATTCTTGTCATCTCACTGTGACCCACAAGCAGCATTTGCCTACCTCTCACTAAAGCTGAAAGTTCTCTCCCAACTCCTTTTGTCTCTAATACCTCCTCATTTGTTTAGTTCAAGTCCATATTTTCAGCAGCCCTCTTCAATACCTCCTTATCAGTTTTCCTCTCAGTCTATGATATTTTCATCATTCTTCTCCAAAACCCCATTTCATTTGATGCAAAGAATATTACTCACCATAGTACTGCTGAGCTGATTGGCACACACCTTGTGAAGGGCCAGGATAAATTTCCAAGAGTTTATGAAGGGACCGGAAGGGGATGAAGAATCCCCTTTCTATGATCCAATCAAGAACAAGGTTGACTTTTTCCGACAGTTACCAGCATCTGTTCTCTTTAAAGCAATAGGTGCTGCCGGCAGACTCTCAACTGTTCTCCAAAGTGTTCATATTATGGCAGAGAAGTGTGTGTGTGACTTGAAGGGTTTCTTACATCACGAGAGACTGTCACATCCTGCTGCTTTCAGTGATGGGGGAAACCTCCCCACCTCTCAGAAATCCCTACTCACTACCATTCTTGATAGCCAAATTACTACCCCTGGGGCAAAATAAGAAACGACACTATCAGAATTGATGGTGCAGCATTGGCGAAGAGTCTGCCCCACATAGTTTAAAGATGTTAAAAGAGTATGCAATACCTAATGTCCTTTCAACAACACAAGCATACTCTACCAATAACAAGAGAACAAACAGTGTTTGATGTCTACTAACCATCTAGTCTGAAAGCTGAAAGTAGACCAAAGCAAGGATGCGGAGTGAGACACAGGGTGACACGCAATGGCTAAATTCCCTTAAACTGGCAAAACTTCCTGAGAGAAAATGACAAAACCAAGTAGCTTCAATTTTTGGATGATAAGATTGCATGTGTGGTCACACCAAAAGCAGGTCATTGGGACCAAGGAAGAAGGTTCTGCCAACAACTGCACTATCAATCGTGAAGAAGCCGACGTGTGGATTTTTGTAAATGCCAAGTATCCAACAGAAGCTGGCAGCAAAATCATCGTGGTTAAAGCCTGCGACACAGATGGTGTCATCATTGCAGTCAGTGTTCTGCAAGCACTAGAGGAGCTAGGTCTGCAGCAGTTGTGGGGTGCCTTTGGCCAAGGGCAGAACCTGAGATGGGTTCCTGTTCATGACTTGTGTTGCACTCTTGCAAAAAAGCACAAAGGAATGTCCTTCTTCCATGTCTTCACTGACTGTGATGTTGTTTCATCATTACGTGGTAAAGGCAAGATGTCAGCTTGGCAAACCTGGGATGTTTGTGATGAGGTTTATCAGAATCTTCAACCAACTCAGCCAGGTACCCTCTGCTAGTGGATGATGGAGACCTGGACACCTCAGAGAAGTTTGTAGTTATGAAGTACGACAGATCCAGCACAGAATGAAAGTGTTGATAATACAAAGCCATTCCTCCAACATATGTAGCATGTGAAGTGTACTGCCTACCAGGCTGACTGCATCCGGAATCAGTGAATGTCAACCAGAAACTAAGACTTCTAACAACTGGGCTGGACCAAGAAGGGGGATCTGTGGCAGATTGTTTGGACAGAGATCCCACCAATTGCAGAGAGTTGCCGGCAGCTGACTAAGTGTGGATGACCGTAAAAATAGTGCGGTCAATGCAAATGCTATTACACAGTCGATATTAATGTTACTGCTTTAGTCTGACCTGCACAGCACTGTGCAGCTGTAAATGCGAGGTTTAGAAGTATTGTAGGGCAGTATACTCATTTCGGCAGCAAAACTATATGTGACAAAAAATATAGGTCAGCTCCCTACTTGTACATCCAATAATATACCGTATTGATGATGACAATGAACTTGCCCCTTTTTATGCTAATTAAGTATCAGGGAATGATATTATAGTAGAAGTAAGCTAGTGACTAAGCACTTGGTTCCAAATTTGGATTCTACATACGGAACTATGTAAGACTGTTTCCAGAAATGAAAGATACAGTAGTTACAATTACATGCTCCACTAATAACCAAGAGCAAATAGAAGTTACTGAAACCCTTTTTAGTGAGGTTAGATTCATTTTATCTGTTGCTCTGGAATCTTAGATTTTGTAAAATGTATTGAGAATGGAACATATGTAAATCAAATAAACAGCTATCGAACAAATGCTTAAAAATATATATAAAAAGGATGAATTTAAATATAAGTACTCATGATCTTCTAAGTTCCAAAGATTTTTTTCTGATAATCAAATCCAAAACCAATGAACAAGTGGCAGATATAATTCTGGTCAGTACTACATTGTATTTTCAATTACTTAAAATAGTTGAATGAAAACATCCTTTTTGTTTTAAGGGCTGCCATAAACATTTGCTATACAGTACGTACATAAATATATTTCAATATAAAATACCTGGAAATTTCACATTTAGCCAACTCAAAGAACACTCACTTCAACAGCTAGAAAATTAAATTTACATAGAGAACACCAATACTAACCCAGTAGAAACTACTTCATTTAGAGTTTCTTTAATCACTGCATTTACTCCTCCCAGGCTTTTTATGTCTTCATTGCTTGCTCTTACTCCTCCCAGGCTTTTTATGTCTTCATTACTTGATCTTCGACTTCGAAGAGATCTCTCGGTGCTTCTGCTACTTCGGCGGGATATATTACTACTATGACGTCTATCCTGTTCATCATCGCTAGTTCTACTTCTATCCTCATTATACCTTCTTCTTTTGTCATCGTCATATTTTCTATCGCCGTCGTATTTTCTATCATCGTCATATTTTCTATCATCATCATACCGTCTCTTTCCCTCGGCATGGTAATCGTATGGTCTCTTCTCATCCCTCCAAGATCTTTCACTGCGTCTCTTTGATCTGAAATACGAACCAGTTGTTACGTAATTTTTGGTATTATTTTTTAACAAATATCATGATTATATTGACTAATTACCTAGAATGCTATCCTTCCTTCAGTAAATAATGTTCAAGTCATTACAGTACAGTATATATAAAACAATAACGCCAGTAATTCAAAAAGCAGAATAGCTATGAAATGTTCAAGTCATCACAGTACATATAAAACAATAACTTCAGTCATTCAAAAGGCAGACCAGCTATGAATTTCTAAACTATGAAATTGCTAATGATTTCAGAGATATTTTCCTATTATCAAACTCTTCCAAACTTGATTACAGTGATATTTTCACATTCTTAAAAGCAAAGACTGAACAGATTTTCTTCTTATAACTAAATAAACTATTTTAAGACAAACTTCTTCCCTGATTAATGCTATCCTTCAGTAAATCATCTTCTGTGTGATCCCATTAATTCATAATCAAATTAATTGGCCAATCCTATTTCAATATTATTATTGTTATTACTAGCTAAGCTGCAACCCTAGTTAGAAAAGCAAGGGCTCCAACAGGGAAAATAACCCAGTAAGGAAAGGAAATAAGGAAACGGATACATACATACATATACCAAGGCACTGCCCCCAATTTTGGGGGGTAACCGACATCAAACCTATGAAACAGAAAAGGGGACCTCTCCTCTCTACGTTCCTCCCAGCCTGACGTAAGACTCAACCGAGTTCGGCTAGTACTGCTAGGGGTGCCACAGCCCACCCTCCCACATTATCCACCACAGATGAAGCTTAATAAGGCTGAATCCCCTACTGCTGCTGCCTCCGTGGTCTTCCAAGGCACCGGAGGAAGCAGCAGAGCCTACTGGAACTGCGTCACAATCGCTCGCCATTCATTCCTATTTCTAGCACGCTCTCTTGCCTCTCTCACATCTATCCTCCTATCACCCAGAGCTTCCTTCACTCCATCCATGCACCCAAACCTTGGTCTTCCTCTTGTACTTCTCCCATCAACTCTTGCATTCATCGCTTTCTTTAGCAGACAGTCATCTTATGATACTGATAAAAACTTGATATTCTTTTTCCTCCTCAATGACAGGTAGCTATAAAACTGGTTAGTATTCCAGCCTTTACAAACTCTTTAAACCTCTTCTCATTTTGTCTCCCAAAATCCCCTCTCATGAAATTCCAGTTCTTCATCTTACGTCCAAACTCTTCATTTAGAATGCTAGTCCTCTTCACAAAATAATTAAGAACTATACATGTAATGTCTGGTTGAGGTTTCTTACGTTCACGGGTATCTTGTATCATTCTATTCTTACGTACATTTTTTTCTTTTCTTATAGTATTCTTTTAAATGAACTTTAAAGTTCTTTACATCAAAGAACTATTCCTTTTTTTATACATCGGAATAAGTATGCAGAAAACAAGTCTTGTACAGTACTATTGAACTCTTTAAAGTACTTAGCATTCTATAGTCAATTCCTTTTAGCGAGGCAGATTTGCACCGTCTCGCAAGAGTGCCATTTTAGCTCAGAAACGTTTCCTGACAGCTGATTGGTTGGACAAGATAATTCTAACCAATCAGTAAGCAGGAAACTTTTTTCAAGCTAAAGAGCAATACTGCAAGTCGGTGAAAATGCGCCTCATTAAAAAAAAATTGAGTATAGTGACTGCACTTTAAATTTTCTAGTATGTCTTTCATCTAGAATTTACTGTTCTATCTTTTCTCTTCTGTATATGTAAAATTTTTTATATTTATACAATTGTACTATACTTCCCGTGGGTTTACCATCCAATTACCAGAGAGACATGACTAGCTTTTCTCTTTTGTGAAATTAGCTCAGAATTCTGAGTGGGCAATACAGTTCACAACTATAAAATATCCAAACATCGTTGTCAATGGTATCACAGTAGAGATTGTCCCATAACTTTGAATATTTACCATCTGCAATAACCACTGCAAACAATACAGTATTAGCATAATATTTCCAAAATTTAATAGAACAAATACAGTAGGGTGTACCCCCGAGGGCTGAGTGAGTTTGAAATTTCAGGGACGGCAGCATCATAGACTAATAAAAACAAAATTCATTCTGTTATTTTGTTATATTTTAACACAGAGTAATCATGAAAATTGAGGCAATTGCATGCAATCTGGAGGGTCTGAAACTAATTAAAGGAATGCAAAAATTAAGAATTCTGGTAGGAAAAAAAAAAAGCCTGTACATGCATCATCGTACAGTACCTATTCTGGTGACAATGCTCACCTGACATGTGAGCATAAGAAAAACAAGCATTTGTACTTGTACGACCACACATCTAACTGGATTTGACAATGAAAAAGTCATTAAGGTTATCGTCTTCTCGATACATCTACTGTTATCCTGCTATTATTAATAAAAAACAACACAAAACCTTAATTGTCTCATCTAACAAAACTTAAAACTACAGCTTGGGTAATTCCTAAAAGGTTCTCACCATAAATGGCATTTTGACGTAGGAAAAATCTATTTTTGGGTGTGATAGCCATGTCGTCCTGATGGAAGTTCCCTCCAGCAACCTTCTACTGTGTAATATTTCTGCGATTGATATTATAAGAGAATTACCGTCAGGTATCACAGGGTTATAACCCCCGGAACGACTATCCGAAAATATCGTGTATAATCAAGGATGTATCCTAAGATAACCATAGGTATCTGCACCCCAAATAGACCTTTCCCAGTCTAATCCTCTAAGGGGAAGGATAAGTGAGGAGCCGTTACATATCCTATCACCTTTCGGTGCTCCCATACGACCCTGCCGCACAATTCCTTCTCCGCAGCTTGTTTGCTTCTGTGTGATATTTTTGTATGCGCTCTTTTCATCCTTTTTCGAAGATTTTCTTCGTATGTCGGCAAAAACTCAAATTGAAAATTTGCTCAAAACAACATACCTCTCTTCCTCCTCATCATCGCCATCTCCATCTGAATAACGATGTCGATCATCCTCTGAATGACGACGTTCCTCGTTATCTTCAATGTCTCTATCGTCCAAGTGTACGCCATAACATTTTCTACCCTCAGAAAGTCTTGGGCAACGTCGCCTTAAATGAGCGGTGCAAAAAATTGACTGCCTCACATCTCGACCTCTTTTACCCGTGTCAGGAGATCTGCTTCGGCTGGAAAGAAAAGTAACAATTATAATAATGATAATAAAAATATTGATAATAATAATAAAAAATAATAATAATCTCAATAATACTAATAATGGACAGTCAAGCACCAAATTTTCCCTACCCTTTAGTTTTTGTCTTCTTACCTAATGGTCAGATTTGACTGAAACTCAAGTTGGATTTAATAGTTATCGCTGTAAATTTCTTATGTAGTGTAGTAATCATATCAAGCTGTCACATTGTATCAGACCCAAATAAATGAGGTGCACTCCAGGACACTGGCCTCCTGAAAAGTCCAAGTCCTCAAAACTATATTTCCAGATTCTGTTTTTCAGGTATAAATGTTGATGAAGACAAATATAGGACAAGGCAAAGAAGAGAGAGACTGGCGTTCAAAAGGCCTACTCACAGTCTCTATTGTAACCCAACCAAGAATATTGACCCACACTATTCGTGATGTCAAGTAGTCTACACAATGACCCCCTGGGAATTAAATAGCTGTCTCCCAGATCCAACTCCTTACTTTCTATTTGCCAAGACCAAGATGACAACTTGACAACATATATAAAACATGATTCATCATCTAAACCAGCAAATTGCTGTCAATTACTGTTATCATACTTTAAACGCAAATAAATATCCTTAATCTGAGGTGTGTGTTTTTTAAAATGTTGTAATGTTCTCACTTCCTATTATAATTTGATTGGATTAAATTATACAATATAGAATCCAAAACATGTACCGTATATTGTTTCCACAACAAAGTATAATAGCTTATATCTAAGTATACAAGTTTTTACAGTTCGAGTGCCCCACTAGGTATGAGTCTCTACGACCACTTAAGTTTGTTCTCGTATCCATGTTGCTCTTTTTCTGTCTCCTAGTGTTATTCCCATCAATTTTTTTTCCATAGCTCTTTGAGTTGTGACTAGTTTATGTTCTAAGGCTTTAATAAGGCTCCCAAGTTTCTGATGCATAATTAATATTGGTAGAACTATCTGATTAAATACTGTACTTCTCTTTTTAGAGAAAGTGGCATTTTACATTTCATAATCTCATTTTGTTTACCAAAAGCTCTCAAACCCACACTTATCCTATTTTCTAATTTCTGTCTCATGTCCTGGGGAAATACTTACAGTCTGTCCTAAGTATATTCATTAACAATCTCTAGAGGTTCATCCATAACCCTTATTGGTTGTCTCTCTGCATTTCCATTGAATATCATCTTAGTTTTCCTCAATATTCACTTTCAGTCCTACATTTCTGCTTCCTTTATTCAAATCTGCTCTCATCTTTTACAATTCCTCCCATGATTCACTAAATTGTATTATGTCATCTACAAACCTTAAGTAGTTAAGTTATTGCCCATTAAGGTCGATTCACACGACCCGTTTTCTTTCCGACAGGCTGGCCAGTGGCTAACCACCATCAAAAACGGATTTTGAGCGAAGCGAAAAATCTATTTTTGGGTGAGATAGCCATGGCGTCCTGATGGAAGGTTCCTTTTTGGTAGCTTCCTTGGGTATATAACTACTAAGATATTCCCAGAGAATTTAACCACAGGTTATCACAGAATTCTAACTTCTGGAGCGAGTATCCTAAAGGTTTCCCCTTAAGACATCGTATATCAACAGGGGACGCATGTATTAACGCGCCACATAGCTATCTGCACCTCATACAGAGTTAACACTTCGATATGGAGGGACAGAGAATAGCTGGGGAGCTGTTCCACAGCTAATCCCTTCCGTGGCTACTTTTGGTACTCGAGACGTAAACAAACGGGCGCCACCGCTAGATGACGCCACGTCCGTCCTCATCCTGAAGTCAGTTGCTTGCCGATCACCATGATACAGCAGCGCAGGGTGGGACCTGACAAACTGAATGAAGTAGCAGGGAGGGTCCATCAGGACGCCATGGCTATCTCACCCAAAAATAGATTTTTCGCTTCGCTCAAAATCCGTTTTTTGGGCTCAAGCCATGGCGTCCTGATGGAAGAGTACCAGAGAATCAATGTATCGTGGTAGATTTTCCCCTTGTGGTGGAAGTGCCTAGGGCTTTGACAGGATAAGCATAGTAACCTCAATAAGAGAACCGATGGGAAGAAACTTCCTGCCCCCCCTGGCAGCGAAGTCCCAACGGACCATGCCGAAGATCAAAGTGGTCATCGAAGGGCTACTCACCTTGCTGGGAGAACATGAAGAACTCGGAGACAAGACTGAATGATTGGCATTCATATAGGAACATTCACAAAGGCAAACAAGTGGTGGTTAGGCACTGTATGTGAATAGAGTCGTCTGGTCTCTAAGGTATGATGTAAGTAAGTATTCGAGTAGGAATATTACATTGCAGAAGTGAGTATATGATAAGGGTTGAACCCTTAGTCATCTTCATCGATATAAGAGGAAGGGGATAATAAAACTATGACAGTCATGTATTTCATAGTATAAGTAGGAGCGGATTGAGACGCACAAGTAATAAAATAGAAATTTTATTTCACCATTGCAGAACATGTTAAGGAAATGCAATAAAATTGTAAAGGTTATTTACAATAAATTATAATGTACATAGTCATGAAAGACTTGCTCTTGAATCTGAAATGGAATTTCAAACTACCTGTATTAGTAGGCACTCGTTCCAAAGGAACGTCAGTCTATTAAAATAAAACACATCATGCTCTAGGCATGCGGCACTCATGTGACGACTATGACATTTCACCTAGGAGAAGAACAGTCTATGAAAAAGCACTAAGTGTTTTTTTTTTAAAAGCACTACGTATCACGCGAGGGTCAACATAGGCACCCGAGGAGTTAGAGTCCCAAGTAACTCACTGTTCTATGCAGAGTTAGGTGCAGGTTTCATAACACTACCTGCGGCTACCACAATTGTTTGACTTCGTGCACTTGTTTCGCATAATGTTTGAAGAAAACACGCGAGGATTTCCAGCCTGTGAAACTCTTAAGACTTTCGAAATCCATACTCTGAAAGAAATTCAGAGACGATGCAACTTTTCTAGGATCGTGACCGGCGGGTGAACTGTCAGGATCCGCTCTGCGAATGAAGTAGGTGATTTTCGCTCTTAGTTGTTACAGTGACAGGTCGCTGTCCGAAGTTTCTCCTTTTAAGAGTTGGCCTCCACCAAAGTCCGAAGTTCTATGAAGATAGACCTTGAGGCTCTCTACTGGACATAGAGAGGCATCTTCTTTCAGGGGGCATATTCTCCAAGGGCCCCATCTTTTGGTGGGTAATTCGTTTTTGGCGAGAAACGTCGGATCCGGGAAGAGGGTAAGGTCACCTGAATCTGTAAACAGGATGTGGCCCTCGTCCCTTGATAATGCCACTATTTCGCTGACTCGGGCTCCTGAAGCAAGAGCAAAGAGAAAGATAACTTTCTGAGTCAGATCCTTGAGAGGACACGAATCATTGTCCAAGTTGGAGGCATACAATAGTGCTCTAGTCAAGGCTGATTTGCAAGTAGAAATCGTGTTGGCTGCCAAGCCCTGTCCGTGAAGGTGAATAAAGAAGGACATGCAAAAATCAATGGTGATTTCCGTAGGATTTTTGCCTTGACGAATGAGACCCATTTTCTCCAGGATGATTCGTATTGCCGTCGTGTGGATTCGGTCTTGTATTCCTCGGGGAAGTCTAGACTTTTCTTCAAAATCCCAAACCTTTTCTTCGCGGCTAGGGAGAGAAAATCATGAGATGATGGTCCTTGATTTTCGATGATGAAGCGAAGACAGTCGACTTCTGTACTTGCTGGGAGAGTACTGGGCCCGGGAGAGGGATCAGCGTGGGCTGCAGCTCTAGGACCAGGGGGTACCAATTGCTCCGGGGCCACTTGGGAGCCACTAGGGCCGCTGTCCCTTTGAAGGTTCTCAGCTTGGAGAGGACTTTCAGCAGAAGGTTGGTGGGAGGGAACAGGTAGATCTTGGACCATCTGTTCCAGTCCAGTGACATGGCGACCACTGCCTCTGCCTTGGGGTCCTCGGACGGGGCTACATATCGAGGAAGTTGATTATTGTCGCTCGTTGCGAAGAGATCGGTCTGAAGTTCTGGGACTTGGTGAGAGATGAAGGAGAATGATCTTGCGTCTAGAGACCATTCCGACTCTATTGGACTTGTCCGGGATAGAGCGTCCGCCGTCACGTTGCGGGATCCTTGTAGGTGAACTGCAGACAGGTGCCATTTCTTCTTCTCTGCCAGACGGAAGATTATCTGGGGCGATCTTGAGCCTTGGCGATTGAGACATCAAACTACCACCAAGTTGTCTAGGGATAGACGACTATGGATCGAGGGAGGCGGGGAGAGTTTCTTCAGTGTTAGAAGGACCGCCGTGGCCTCCAAGATGTTGATGTGAAACGTCTTGAATAGTGGAGACCATGTGCCTTGAGCCTATTTTTTGGTGGGAGTGACCTCCCCAACTCTCTAGCGAAGCATCCGTGTGGATGTTGAGTGATGGAGGTGGGTGTTAAAGAGGAATGGACCTTTTCAGGGCCTTTGCTTCCGACTACGGCTTGAGGGAGGCGGGGAGAGTTTCTTCAGTGTTAGAAGGACCGCCGTGGCCTCCAAGATGTTGATGTGAAACGTCTTGAATAGGGGAGACCATGTGCCTTGAGCCTATTTTTTGGTGGGAGTGACCTCCCCAACTCTCCAGCGAAGCATCCGTGTGGATGTTGAGTGATGGAGGTGGGTGTTAAAGAGGAATGGACCTTTTCAGGGCCTTTGCTTCCGACTACGGCTTGAGGAGCAGCCGAAGTCTGTTTGGGAGCCGTCTCTTGAGGTCTCTTCGAGCGATGGATGCGGAACGTCTCCAGACTCCCGCGGCATCCTTTAGCTGTGCACGTAGCACTGGGTTTGTCACTGAGGCGAACTGTAGAGAGCCTAGAACTCGTTCCTGCTGACGTCTTGAGATCCGTTTGGATTTCAGCAGTCGCTTGACAGACCCTGCTATTTCCTTCCTTTTCTTCTGGGGGTTGGAAAGACGGTGTGACTGAAGGTTCCACTGGGTTCTTAGACATTGGAACCTTTGAGCTGGAGAGAGGCGAGATTTCTTCGCGTTTATCTTGAATCCCAGGTGTTCTAGGAACTGGGTGACTTTGTTGCAGGATTTTAAACAATCCTCGGGCGATGGAGACCAAGCTAGCCAGTCGTCGAGGTAGGCCATCACCTGGACGTCTCGGAGGCGCAGCTGTTAAACAATGGCATCTGCCAGCTTTGTGAAGATCCGAGGGGCCACTTTGAGGCCGAAGGGCATGGCCCTGAGGCGTAGCTTTTCCTTTTGGAGTCGAAATCCTAGGTAGGAGGAAGCGTGGTGGTTCATTGGAATGTACCAATAGGCATCCGCCAGGTCTATGGAGACCGTGTAGGAACCCTGAGGCAGAGGGGTCCTTATCTGATGAAGAGTCAGCATCCTGAACTTGTTGTTCGCTATGAACTTGTTGAGGGGGGATAAGTCTAGAATGACTCTGAGCTTGTCTGAGTCCTTCTTGGGGACGTAAAACAGTCTCCCTTGGAACCTGGTTGACTTTACCCTCCTAATCACCTTCTTGTTCAAGAGATCCAGGACATATTCTTCCAGAAGGGGGGGGGAGATTGTTGGAAGAATTGCTGGAAGGTTGGGGGTGGTTGAGTCCAACTCCAGCCTAGACCCTTGTCGACGATGCTGTGTGCCCAGGGATCGAAGGTCCGACGATCCTGGAATTGGCGGAGTCTTCCTCCCACCGGAAGCACTTCATTGCTGCTGGTGTCCCGAGGGTGTACCTCGGCCGCTAGCTCCCTTTCCTCCTCTGCCTCTGGAGGGACGGCGAGATGCGTCTCTTGCCTGCACCTCTGCTTGAGCCTCATCCTTTGGGACGAAAGGTAGTCGTCTGTTGCTCAAAGGCAGGGGTGAAAACCGGTGATTGGGGCAAGACCGGTTGGGTGACCAGCTGAAAGGTCTGTTGTGGCTGAGCAGCCATTTGGGGAGTAGCGGGTCCCGGAAACTGCCGTCTCTGTTGACGTTGTTGGGGTTTCGGCTTGGAGGATCTCCTCTTAGGTTGAGGGCCGTCGTCCTGAGAGGATTTCCTTTTCTTCGGCATGCCCCACTTGTGAAGAAGGTTCCTGTTCTCCATGGCGGCCTTGTCGGTAATCTCTTTCACTAGACCAGAGGGAAAGAGGTGCTTACCCCAGATGTTGGAGGAAATCAGCCTCCGGGGTTCGTGTCTCACTGTGGCACTTGAGAACACGAATTCACAACAGGCTCTCCGAGCCTTCATGAAGCTGTGTAAGTCCTTGACTACAGTCGCCAGATGCGTCTTGGCGAGCACCATGTAGTGGTCGGGGACTCTAGTGTCACCGGCCATGACGTCAAGCTGGACCTGGAGGGACATGGATGCGGCAAGTCTTTCTTTCGTATCTTGTTCCCGACGAAGGAGGTGGTTATTAAGTTTCGGGAGGTCTCCGTTAAACTGACGTCCAGCAACGTCAGGATCTAGTTTTCCCACCACGAAGGTATGTTGGACCTCCTTCCAGTGTCGAGCATCGGGGGGAGTGACCAGGGAGAAGGGTCTGCACTCCTCCAGTGCAGGGAAAGGTTTCCCTTCTTCCACTGCCCTGTGTACCGCTGCGAAGGCCTTTTCCACGAAGGGGAGGATCGCATCATCAGGTGCGACGAAGGTAGGGTGCTTCTTGCTCAATGCCGGAAGCCTTGAGCAGGTAAAACCCCTGCTTATAAGGGTGTTGGCCATCATAGCCTGGGCCTTCGGAAGATCGAACACTATCACCTCCTTAGGTTCGGTCTCTTCTTTAGAGGCAGGTTTGGATCGAAGCCGGACGTAACAGTCTGGGTAGGCCTCAAAACTTGGGAAGAATTCCACTTCTTCCAGGACAACCGAGCCGACCTTCTCACTGATGAAGATCCTGCCCGTTGCGATCGGCATATGCTCGGCATACCTCCAGGGGTTGGCGTGCGAGCATGCAGGGAGGTCCTTAACCGAATTCCTTTTCGGCTCCTTGGAACTTCCCATGGTCCTGATGTATTCGTGTGTCTCACGGAGTTTCTTGTCCATGATGGCTTCGAGCGTCCGAAACATCTCCTGGGCGTTGGTTGGGATGGGGTCCGGGGTGGCGGAGGTAGACGGGAGTGATACTTCCGTCGGTGTAGGAGTTGGGGTGGTGGTGGAAGGCGGAGCGACCTCTTGCTCCGACCCAGCGTAATCCACTTGGTCCTACTCATAGTCCAATTCTTCGGCCATGAGGTTCCTCTCCGTTGTCTCCGACACTTCCGACATACATTCCGCGTTGTCGGTATCCAGGCGACACTCGTGCATGGACTGAGCCATGACAACATCGGGTTCCACCGTGATCTGGACGGTGGGGATCTGATCCTTGGGGACCACAGAGTCTGGGGATGCCTTTGGGAACAGTAAGGCCCTCAAGTCTTCGGTAGCAAGGTACGGTCCAGTGGCGTTCTTCTGGAAGCCACGCACCCATTTGCGTAGCTTCTCTCGAGAAGCGTCCCTAACCTCCGCTGAGGGAGGGTTATTGAACGCCTCAACCAGGCGTTCCTGGTAGACCGTACAGTTCAGTGGGTCCCAGAACTTCAGATCACCTTTTTTGTTTGCACAAGGGGCGTGAGTCCTACACGCCGTGTGCCCATAAAAGTGCGGGCGCTTCACTCCACAGAAGCCATGGTCGTACTTCACGTACTCCTCCTGTAAGAGAAAGAGGACATGAGTACGGGGGAGTCATAAGGATGACTTCTATTTTAAGGTTAAGTATTAAGTGATTAATCTTTAACCTAATATTCAGTGGTAGAAATACTGTGACGTTCAGAGAGTGGGCGGAAAAGAAGGAGATAGACACATCCTCCGTGTGACCCGCCCGGCCGGTTACCGTAACCTTATCCGTAGGCAATTTGTTGTGACCGAGGACACAGGGCAGAATTCCACATAGCATGCCGTGTAGGCAGTGGGAATTTCTAGAGGGATTGCCAAGGATATAGAACTGGGACTGAGGCCACTCAGACCCAAGGATATGGAACGTAGAAGATTTCATAGGGTAACGGTTTCCGGCAACCGGCCGTGCTAAGATACACGCAACATGCTGGAAATCTGTGATATGCAAGAAGACAGCATGGTTACTAATGGAACGGTAAGGCAATACCTATCCATTATGTAATCAAACCATCTGGTTGCAATGTAGGGTTATCAACATCAGATGATAGCTAGTAGAAGGGGGTGCAAGTCGCCTTGATGCCTCCGGAAGGCTCCGGCAGACCTCCGGCACGCCGGAGGCCGCTCCAGCAGAGTTTCTGGCATTAAGGAAGACAATATAGAAGTCAAGAGTAATACCAGGGTGGCGGCCGCCGGCGGGGAGCGGCGGCTCCGGCAGCCGGAGGTTGCCAGATTGGTGACAGGAACAAGGATGGTTATAGCAGAACCGGACTGCCGGCAGCGGATGCCGGCACTCCGGGGGCCGGCCGGCGGGCGGACGGCCAAGCTATGAGGGAGGGGGAGAGCCATCGGCTGGAAGCCGGCGGCAGGCGGCAGTCCCCCGGCACACGGAGGACTGGCGGCCATGGGGGTATGGGGAGAGTCATCAAGGTAGGAGGTGGGTATCGCCGACAGTGGAGGCGGCAAGGGACCAGCACCCGGATAGTGAAAGAGACAGAGGGAGGGATGTAAGAAGTCCAGCCATGGACTCCCAGACATCCCCCCCTGAGAGGGTGTACCCATGATAGAGGCTGGCTCTATCACCCAGAAGCAGGGGCCGCAGAGGACCAGGAGCTAGGGTAGCCCAAGGGAGGGCTAGGGGACACCCAAAGAGGGGGAGACCCCTGTATACAGAACACATCCAGTGGCTAACCCCATAGGACACTGAAGGGTATATGTACCAGAGCGGACTGCACACAGAAGTTCAAGGTAGCCCTATCACTCCACCCTAAGGAGGAGTTGTAGGACAGGGGACAGATGGGTATAGACAAACCTAAGTATAGGCTAGGCTATACAAGCGATAGGTGGGGAGGGGAGAAGAGAAGAGTCTTCCATGAAAGGGGTTCTGTACCAGGGCGGCCACTAAGGAAGGGAGGACACTCCCTAACCTAAGGTAAGGCAGCCTGACTGAAACGGTGCATGGGTACAGTTTTAGCAAGGAACAGAATTACCCTTCCAAAACCTAACCTAGAGCAGGGCTGAACGCCCTGAACTAGGAAGGATAGAAGACATATCGCTATCGTAGGACAGTCGTAGACTTAGTCCTAGCCATAGAGGAAGGGCTAGCCGTTCCTCACTCTCAGGCGCAACCCTAAGGGGGGTTCATTCCCTTAGGGAGGACTGAGAGGCGATAATATACTCTGGTAGGAGCTTGATCCCTTTACATGGTAAGGGAAGCAGGGCTACGCAGAGGGAATGCCAAGGGCAGGGGGATGAAGGAAGCATATAGGGGTCCTACATGTAGGTTAGGTTAGGAAGGTACACTAACTAACCTATCCCCTATATGGTCCCTGAAGGCGAAAACACTTGCATCACAGTCAATAGTATTGTAAAATAATGCCACTATCTTCATAAGTTAGCCTAGGATCACTAATAAAATCATGCATGAACACTGATATATAGGCACTCTGGCCTGGGGGCTATAGTAGCCAACTGGTATGAGGTCAATCGATGACCGATAAAAAGCGTCAAAACACGATATAAAAGTTCCTAGCTATGAAGACTAAATAAACTAATATTATCAATTAGTAAATGAGGCCGGAAGCGTTGTTGTGGCTAACTAAATAAGGCATGCAGAACAACAACGACGCCATAAAATGGCGGGTCCGGTAGAGGCACTGCTCTGCCACAAAACAACAAATATCTCGGAAAGTAATATTTACTTTACGGTCAGAGCTTAACTAAACAATACTGGAACCTTGTACTCAACTTTCCAGAAGAAGGCGAGGCCAAAGGTAGCGACATAATAAAGATGCAAAGCGATAAGTATAGCACAGGGAAAATCCGTCTAAGTAGGGCAAGCTACTGTACAAAGGATGAGGACGGACGTGGCGTCATCTAGCGGTGGCGCCCGTTTGTTTACGTCTCGAGTACCAAAAGTAGCCAAGGAAGGGATTAGCTGTGGAACAGCTCCCCAGCTATTCTCTGTCCCTCCATATCGAAGTGTTAACTCTGTATGAGGTGCAGATAGCTATGTGGCGCGTTAATACATGCGTCCCCTGTTGATGTACGATGTCTTAAGGGGAAACCTTTAGGATACTCGCTCCAGAAGTTAGAATTCTGTGATAACCTGTGGTTAAATTCTCTGGGAATATCTTAGTAGTTATATACCCAAGGAAGCTACCAAAAAGGAACCTTCCATCAGGACGCCATGGCTTGAGCCCAAAAATGTTGTACAGTCACATGAGGCGTTCCGTATCCGTTCACCCGCGCGCGGTTTCATTGTTTACTTAGACTCTACCACGTAAGGATCGAGTAAATTACGATCATTTTGACACTAAGATATTGGTTGATAACTGTGTTGATAAAATAAGTTATGCAACTTCATTATAGTTTATGCACCATGCCAAGAATATCAAAATCATGATAAACTCACATGTTTTATTCAATGCCTCTCCAGTCATTTTCCATATCTTTTCTTTATGAAAATTATTCCTATACATCTTGTTTACCATGTCAAACATCTCCTCATACCCTTGAAAAAGGTCAATTAACCTCTCATACCTGATGTCAACAACAAACAAACTAATTTTTATGACTATACAATGAGGAAAAGTCGGGGTTGTAGGCCACGAAACAAATGGGTACGATACAGGTCCTCGTTCACACGAAACATCATCCACCCGTTGGTTGGGACGGGTGGCTAATGGCCGTCTAACCAGCCGAGGTTTCTTGGAAGGAAAGCTGAGCCGACTCGGACGGCTGACGGCCGAGGGCCACCGTCAGCCTGACGGGTCGTGTGAACAGTTGCATTTGAATACACGCAAGAAAGCTAAATGCCGCTTAATCGACGGCCAGCCTGTCGGAAAGAAAACGGGTCGTGTGAATCGGCCTTTAATGTTAATACCTACATTTTCACAATCTGAATTTTTTAAAACTACGGTACTTCCAGGCATGCAGTGAATAATATATAAGAGATGTGGTCTCCCTGTTTAGCTCCTTTCTCAATTGAAATTTTCTCACTATTTTTATATAGTTTTAGGATAGCTGTAGCCTATTTCGCATGGATATCTCTTCAAGAGTCTTAACATAAGATTCATCTATTGCTTGTCTTTGAAAGGCATTCATTACTGCAGAAGTTTTGACAGAATCAAAAGCTTTCTCATAGTCTATGAATATCATACATACTGATTTGTCATATACCCTGTTGATTTTTCCATTAGCTGGTCAATTACAGTACATGGATATGGTCAGTTGTAGATTACCTACTTCTAAAGCCTGCTTGTTCTAATAGCTGATTAAAAGTCTAGTTGTCTTTCTATTCGGCTTAACATTTTTGTAAATATTTTAAACACTACTGGGTAAGGGTATTGGGTGGTAATTTCTCAGGTCTTTTGAGTCGCCCTTTTTGTGAACTATTATAAGAGTTCTCTTGTAGACATTTTGTGTAAAGTTCAGGCATTTTACTATGAAATCTCCTCTATCTACTCTTAAATCGATTGTTAGGTCGTCATCTGATTTGCCTCTTTTCATGCTTTTTAATTCTTTCTTTACATTCTTTTGGCAACGGCTCAGGCATTTCATTATTTTTATCGGCAAAGTTATTTCTTATATCAATACTGTATGGCATTGTATAGAAATCCCCCACAATTATCACAACATTTCTATTTTCATTACTTAAAGCAAATATCAGTTGGCACCCAGTTCCAAGTCTTCTTTTCATCAATTTGATGCTGCTTCTTTTTTTTAGTGTTTCCTCGTTTTATCTTATTGTGTTTACGAATGTCTCGAGATAGTTCAGCCAATTCTATTTCATCTCTTGGATTTTACCCTCATTTCACATCTTTGCTTTATCAGGTTTTTGGCATTTTCCGATAGCTTTTCTTGATCTTGTTTAAGAACTTTTCCACCTATCTTTAGTGCCGATTCCAATATAAATTTTGTTAAATTACTGTTCATTTCTTCATTACATGCTTCCATTTCATCATGTAGCTGGAATTACCTATTTTGTATTTCTAAACTAATATCAGATTTTTCTCAAATTAGTTTCCTCTTCCTTTCCTTAAATCTAAACAAGTTTTGCTTCTCACCATTCTATGATTGCTTGACACTAACTTGTCTAGTACTGTTACTTCTTTGATCAAATAAACCTTTTCTCTGGGAATAATCTATTTCGTTTTTCCATTTGGAGTTCTCCATGTCCATTTCCTACATTCCTTTCTATAAAAAAGTAGATAATTTTAAGGTTGTTTCTTCCAGAAAATCCAACAAGCATGTCTCCTGTCATTTCTTGTGTCTACTCCATATTTACCAACTGCTGATTCTCCTCCCATTTTTTGATCTACTGTACTTAAGCATTGAAATCACCACCAAATAAACGTAAATTGAGTCTTATATTTTTTCATAAATATCTCCAGATCTTCATAAAACGTTTCTATTTCTTCCTCTTTGCATGGGATGTTTTTGGTACATAAGTTTGATTGATCTTCAGTTTATACTTCCTTTAATAACTAATCAAGCAATTCTATCACTAGCGCTACAAAATTCTTCTATGGTACCTGCAAGACTTTTATTAATAACAAAACCCACTAAATTCTTTTGTTCCTATCTTGTCCTCTGAAGTGAAATATATGGCCCTCTTTTAATTCTATACTGTATAAGATTCCCCTGTTCTTCTAATTTGACTCAATCCTATCATATCCCAATTTATTTATCTCGGCTTTTCTAGTAACACAGCTAGATCTTTTTCCCTAGAAAGGGCCCTAACGCTGTATGTTTCACAGTTCAGTTTCCAAAGGTGGCCTGTTCTAGTTCAGAGATTTTTAGCACCCCTGCAGTGGGATGTAACTGCCCGCCACCTTGGGCAGCTGTTCCACTGCCGTTGGGGACCAGGGCTGAGACGGGGGTTATTTTATTCATGTCTGGGTTTAGGCCAGGTTTCATCACCACACTGGCCACCTCAGATGGATGGTGGGAGATTCTGGTCTGACTGCTCACAGTAAACCAACCTAGTATGGGTGGCCCCGACTAGTACAGCTTTGCTGTTCATGCGATGCGTTAACTCTTTCACCACGTTAAGGTATCCCCACTCAGAAAGGGATATATATTGCTATTTTTCAAGCAAGGTGTATTCACAAATTTATAACTGTGAATGACCTTTATCTGAAATGACATAAAAGCATCGAGTTATATAAGATCAAAGACATTACACCTTACATGTACTCAGCTGTGTAAATTGGGAGAGCAAATACATTACACCTTACATGTACTCAGTTGTGTAACGGAGGAGAGCAAATACGTTACACCTTTTATGTACTCAGATGCGTAACTGAGGAGAGCAAATACATTATTATTATTATGACTTGCTAAGCTACAACACTAGTTAGAAAAGCAGGATGCTAAATGTCCGAGGGCTCCTACAAGGGAAAATAGCCCAGTGAGGAAAGGCAACAAGGAAACTATGAGAAGTAATTGCCAATTAAAATAAAATATTTTAGAAACAGTAACAGCATTAAAATAAATCTTTCATAAATAAACTATAAAATTTAAACAAAAATAAGAGGAAGAGAAATAAAATAGAATAGTTTGCTCGAATGCACCCTCAAGCAAGAGAACTCTACCCCAAGACAGTGAAAGACCATGGTACAGAGGCTATGGCACTACCCAAGGCGAGAGAACAATGGTTTGATTTTGGAGCGTCCTCCTAGAAGAGCTGCTTACCATAACTAACAAGTCTTTTCTACCGTTACCAAGAGGAGAGTTGCCACTGAACAATTACATTGCAGTAGTTAACCCCTTGAGTGAAGAAGAATTGTTTGGTAATCTCAGTGTTGTCAGGTGTATGAAGACAGATGAGAATATGCAAAGAATAGGCCAGACTATTCGGTGTATATGTAGGCAAAATGATAATAAGCCGTAACCAGAGAGAAGGATTGAATGCAGTACTGTCTGGCTAGTCAAAGAACCCAATAACTCTCTAGCGTTAGTATCTCAACAGGTGTGTAGTGCCCTGGCCAACCCACTACCTATACATGACATGTACTCAGTTGCGTAAATGGGGAGAGCAAATATGTTACACCTTACATGTACTCGGTTGTGTAACTGGGGAGAGAAAACACGTTACAGCTTACATAAACTCAGTTCTTTAACTGAGGAGAGCAAATATGTAACAGATTACATGTACTCAGTTGTGAAACTGTGGAGAGAAAATATGTTACACCTTACAGGTACTCAGTTGTGTAACTGGGGAGAGCTAATATGTTACACCTTACATGAACTCAGTTGTGTAACTTGGGAGAAAAAATACGTTACACAAGGGGTGGCCTACCTTTTGTTTCCCATGCACCAATTTTTATCACTTCTAATTCACATGCGCCACACAAACTTTGACCCCCTTTTAATCCTCTAAGTATGGTGATTTGGACATATTTGGCAGTTATACATATACTCATTATATATATATATATATATATATATATATATATATATATATATATATAATATATATATATATATATATATATATACATACATATTCGGTTTATGACGAAGTTATGATGGTATGATTTTCAATACAATTGGAGTAATATTAGTGGAGAAAAATTTACTATTTCTTTTTTTTAATCGGGATTTTTGCTAATAAATCAAAACATTTTTAATCAAATGATTTGAATCTTGTATATGGCGAAGGTGTTTTATATGTCCAAACTCTAAAAAATATATAGAAAGGGTGTATTTTGAATAATTAAAAAAAGAAATGCAGAACATAGCAGACTGTCCCCTTAAATTCTATTTGTATTTTTTTTTTCTAGAAATCAGTATTATTATTAGTATTATTTTTTTTTATAAGCAAGCATGTTTTTTTCTTTTATTATCTCTGGGGTATAGTGCGCCACTTGTAATCGTGTAATGCGCCACTGTTGGCGCATGCGCCATAGGTTGGCCACCCCTGCGTTACACCTTACATGTTCTCAGTTGTGTAACTTAGGAGAGATAATATGTTACACCTTACATGTACTCGGTTGTGTAAATGTGGAGAGCAAATACGTTACACCTTACATGTACTCGGTTGTGTAACTTAGGAGAGATAATATGTTACACCTTACATGTACTCTCGGTTGTGTAAATGTGGAGAGCAAATACGTTACACCTTACATGTACTCGGTTGTGTAACTGGGGAGAGCAAATACGTTACACCTTACATGTTCTCAGTTGTGTAACTTAGGAGAGATAATATGTTACACCTTACATGTACTCGGTTGTGTAAATGTGGAGAGCAAATACGTTACACCTTACATGTACTCGGTTGTGTAACTGGGGAGAGCAAATACGTTACACCTTGCATGTACTCGGTTGTGTAACTGGGGAGAGCAAATATGTTACACCTTACATGTACTCGGTTGTGTAACTGGGGAGAGCAAATACGTTACACCTTGCATGTACTCGGTTGTGTAACTTGGGAGAGTAAATACGTTACACCTTACGTGTACTCGGTTGTGTAACTTGGGAGAGCAAATATGTTACACCTTACATGTACTCGGTTGTGTAACTGGGGAGAGCAAATACGTTACACCTTGCATGTACTCGGTTGTGTAACTTGGGCGAGCAAATACGTTACACCTTGCATGTACTCGGTTGTGTAACTTGGGAGAGCAAATACGTTACACCTTGCATGTACTCGGTTATGTAACTTGGGAGAGTAAATACGTTACACCTTACATGTGCTCGGTTGTGTAACTTGGGAGAGTAAATATGTTACACCTTACATGTACTTAGTTGTACAACTTAGGAGAGCAAATATGTTACACCTTACATGTACTCGGTTGTGTAACTGGGGAGAGCAAATACGTTACACCTTGCATGTACTCGGTTGTGTAACTTGGGAGAGTAAATACGTTACACCTTACATGTACTCGGTTGTGTAACTTGGGAGAGTAAATATGTTACACCTTACATGTACTCAGTTGTATAACTTAGGAGAGCAAATATGTTACACCTTACATGTACTCGGTTGTGTAACTGGGGAGAGCAAATGCGTTACACCTTGCATGTACTCGGTTGTGTAACTTGGGAGAGTAAATACATTACACCTTACATGTAATCAGTTGTGTAACTTGGGAGAGCAAATATGTTACACCTTACATGTACTCGGTTGTGTAACTGGGGAGAGAAAACACGTTACAGCTTACATAAACTCAGTTCTTTAACTGAGGAGAGCAAATATGAAACAGATTACATGTACTCAGTTGTGAAACTGTGCAGAGAAAATATGTTACACCTTACAGGTACTCAGTTGTGTAACAGGGGAGTTAATATGTTACACCTTACATGGACTCAGTTGTAACTGCGGAGAGCTAATATGTTACACCTTACATGAACTCAGTAGTGTAACTTGGGAGAGCAAATACGTTACACCTTACATGTTCTCAGTTGTGTAACTTAGGAGAGCAAATACGATACACCTGACATGTACTCAGTTGTGTAAATGGGGAGAGCTAATATGTTACACCTTACATGAATTCAGTTGTGTAACTTGGGAGAGCAAATACGTTACACCTTGCATGTACTCGGTTGTGTAACTTGGTAGAGTAAATACGTTACACCTTACATGTACTCAGTTGTGTAACTTGGGAGAGCAAATACGTTACACCTTACATGTACTCAGTTGTATAACTTGGGAGAGTAAATACATTACACCTTACATGTAATCAGTTGTGTAACTTGGGAGAGCAAATACGTTACACCTTACATGTTCTCAGTTGTGTAACTTAGGAGAGCAAATACGATACACCTGACATGTACTCAGTTGTGTAAATGGGGAGAGCTAATATGTTACACCTTACATGAATTCAGTTGTGTAACTTGGGAGAGCAAATACGTTACACCTTGCATGTACTCGGTTGTGTAACTTGGGAGAGTAAATACGTTACACCTTACATGTACTCAGTTGTGTAACTTGGGAGAGCAAATACGTTACACCTTACATGTACTCAGTTGTATAACTTGGGAGAGTAAATACATTACACCTTACATGTAATCAGTTGTGTAACTTGGGAGAGCAAATACGTTACACCTTGCGTGTACTCGGTTGTGTAACTTGGGAGAGTAAATACATTACACCTTACATGTAATCAGTTGTGTAACTTGGGAGAGCAAATACGTTACACCTTGCGTGTACTCGGTTGTGTAACTTGGGAGAGTAAATACATTACACCTTACATGTAATCAGTTGTGTAACTTGGAAGAGCAAATACGTTACACCTTGCATGTACTCGGTTGTGTAACTTGGGAGAGTAAATACATTACACATTACATGTACTCAGTTCTGTAACTTGCTAGAGCAAATACGATTCACCTGACATGTACTCAGTTGTGTAAATGGGGAGAGTAAATACGTTACACCTGACATGTACTCAATTGTGTAACTTGAGAGAGCAAATACGTTACACCTGACATGTACTCAGTTGTGTAACTTGAGAGAGCAAATACGTTACACCTGACATGTACTCAATTGTGTAACTTGAGAGAGCAAATACGTTACACCTGACATGTACTCAGTTGTGTAACTTGGGAGAGCAAATACGTTACACCTGACTTGTACTCAGTTGAGTAACTGCCACCAGTTGTGAAGCTTCACGGGCCGAATTCATTTAATCAGAATGCTTCACATTAGTTTTAGTTATTATTTATTCCTTCAAATATGAGTTGTTGATATCTATAAAATCTGAATCAGTGCAATAGATTACATTTATATCCCTCTTGAGTAAGGTGCAGGTAAAATGCAGTTCTATCTCATTTCTTTACCGATTAAACTTTAACGTTAACATTAACTTTTTACAGAGTTAAATTAATACACAAAAAGGAGAATTATTTATCTTGAAGAATGGAAGGCTGGGAACATAGCCTGGTACTTCACAACGGGTTGTGAAAGCCATAAGACCCCTGATCAGGCAGAAAGGGACCTCTTCCCCTCACCTTCCCAATCACGGGGCACCGCCCCACACTAAGTGCCGATGTGACCGGTACTCATAGCATTCACGGACTGCGGTACACCTTGGCCGCACAGCAGGAGAGAAGTTGGGGATTCCCATTTTTGCCCTGCAACCCAAGAGGTGGAAGGAATACCTTTAACTCCTCTCCATGGTGTAGGAGGAATTTATCCAGATGTCTCCATGGGAGGACACCTGTCCAAGACAGAGTTCCCTTCCTGCCTGATTTGGTTGGTTTCTTCAACTGCACAGAAAATTGAATTATTGAGAAAGTCTTTCTAAGAATTTAAGTGATCAATTTAGTCTGAAGAAGTGTTTTAATTCTTTCACTCTGCCCTATTTCGAGGATTGTTCTGTCTGATCTTCAAGTGCTGAATATGATCAAAATTAGTTAGACAGAAACTTACGGCCTATTAAATTTCTTATTCCTGATCTACATATTAATCTATGGCAATGTCATTCACTTTAGTTCTTTATACATCTTGCATAAGATTTTTCCAAAATTATCATCCTTTGTTTTCCGATCTTCCCAGACAGTACCATCCTGCTCACAATACTAAGTATGTAGTTAAATCTAATAATTAGGCATTTTACATCATAATTATCAATACTACACAGTACTCCAGAAGTTTTATTATAGCTATGACCAGGCTGTGGAATAATCTTCTTAATCGGCCAGTTGAATCAGTGGAACTTCAAAAGTTCAAACTTGCAGAGAATATTTTTTATGTTGAACAGGCTGACAAGTCTCTTTTTATAGTCTGTATATCAAAGAATTATTCAAATGCTGTCACTTTTTTAAATATTTATCAATTAATTATTATTTCTCTTGTAGTTTATTTACAGTATTTCTTTACTTCCTCTCCTCACTAGGGTATTTTTCATTGTTGGAGCCCTTGGGTTTATAGCATCCTGCTTTTCCAACTAGGTTTGTAGGTTGGCTTGTAATAATAATAATAATAATAATAATAATATCGTGGTAGGAGACCCTCTTTTAGGCAGGTTGAGTTAAAAGTAATGGCTGCATCGGCAGAGTTTATTTTCTTATCCAATTTTTCTATTTTCCGGATAATTCTCTTCTCTAGAGCGCTGCAATCAGCCAGCAGACTTGAAAAATTCATCAGTCGGGTGAATGACAAAATCGGGAAGACTTTTCAAGTATATTCTCACAAAATACAAGTAAAACTTTTGGTACAAAATAGTAAAAACTACGACGCGTTTCGAGGATAAGTCCTTCCTCTTCTTCAGGTAGAGAGTGAGGTGGATGCTGCCGTCGGGTGGTTTTCCCGGCCGAGATCATCGTACACCAGACACCATACCATATCAGCTCCGATCAACCAATGAAAACAAACGAAAATTCCAGCCCTTTCACTTGTAATCCTAATCCTGGGTATAAATACCACCCGACGGCAGCATCCACCTCACTCTCTACCTGAAGAAGATTAAGGACTTATCCTCGAAACGCGTCGTAGTTTTTACTATTTTGTACCAAAAGTTTTACTTATATTTTGTGAGAATATTGTACTTGAAAAGTCTTCCCGATTTTGTCATTCACCCGACTGATGAATTTTTCAAGTCTGCTGGCTGATTGCAGCGCTCTAGAGAAGAGAATTATCCGGAAAATAAAAAAATTGGATAAGAAAATAAACTCTGCCGATGCAGCCATTACTTTTAACTCAATAATAATAATAATAATAAATAATAACAATAACAATGATGATAATAATAATAATAATAATAATAATAATAATAATAATAATTTAATAATAATAGTAATAATATATGCTCACTTAATTGCATGCTTTTAGATTTCTTCTTGAGAGGGTAGTAAAAGAAAAGTTGAACCCGAGATGTTTGTAGGCAGGCGTGTTCAAGCATTTTTAGATCTGGAGGCCAAATAACTAGGCCACACGTGATGGGGGTGGCACAACTGGATGCACCAGCATCCAGGATATCTTATGGTGCCAGTATCAGGTCGATTGGTGGAACATGGCACATGCTGGGTCACGACAAATGTCGGCCCTAACAAAGAGAGGAAAAGAGGCACACAGCACGTAAATGACAATGAACCTTATCCTTTGAGGTCACTGTTGAAAAATTTAAAGGCCGCTCATGAATAGCAGAGGCAAGTGACAGTGACATTGCCCTATCAAGCAGGACAATGCCCTAGAGACTGACCTTATATACATATGATCAGCACCTAAGCTTGGACCAAGGAGGGCCAGGCAATGGATACTGATGACTCAGCAGATAAATCTATAGGCTCCCTTAAAAACCCCCATCCTTAGCTCACAAAGATGGTGAGGTTGCAGCGACCAAAGAAACAAACAAGTTTGAGCGGGACTCGAACCCCAGTCTGGCATTCACCAGTCAGGGACATTACTACATTGGCCAACACAACCCTGATGGTTGCACACAGTGTACAACTGGGGTGCCAAACCTATTACCTTGAACTGAGGTAAAATTCTAATTTGACCTTTTGAGGTCACAAAGTACAAAATTCGATGTGACTAGATGAGAGGAACACAATTACAAACTGCATTGCTGTATACAGTATTAATTAATTTAGGTATAATTGGTAGAAAAAAAAAAAGCACCCAAATTTGACCCATGACTGGACCTCAGAGGTCACCTATTGACCCAGAACATTAAAAGTGGGTATCAATCACTTGTTCTCGTGACGCCCGACTCACTCATTTTGGTCAGTGTCACTAGCTCAATTCGTGGCCATATACGAGTGGGTATCATATCAAACCCCCATCCGTCTGTGTAAAGAAAAATGCCAGAACCGAACGAGGGTTAAAGATTTAAATAGCAAGTAGAGCCAGTTAACAAGTCATCAATATCTATAAAAATTCACTTACTCCTCATGTGTGGCTTGATGACAGTCAAAATTTGTAGTTTTGAAACTTGCTTTATTGTAAATGCAGAAATGTGATATTGGAAGGCAAAAGAAAACTTTTTTGATTGCTATTTCAAAATCTGTATTGCAATTCACTGTCTGTGCTATAAGTAGATTACCAGAATACTGCTGTTAACCATGATAAAAACGAAATAAATGAATATATGTTGAGAGAATGGAAAATGGCTGTCTGCTAAAGAAGGTGATGAATGCAAGAGTTGATGGGAGAAGTACAAGAGGAAGGCCAAGGTTTGGGTGGATGGATGGAGTGAAGGAAGCTCTGGGTGATAGGAGGATAGATGTGAGAGGCAAGAGAGCGTGCTAGAAATAGGAATGAATGGCGAGCGATTGTGACGCAGTTCTGGTAGGCCCTGCTGCTTCCTCCGGTGCCTTGGATGACCGCGGAGGTATCAGCAGTGGGGGATTCAGCATTATGAAGCTTCATCTGTGGTGGATAACGGGGGAGGGTGGGCTGTGGCACCCTAGCAGTACCAGCTGAACTCGGTCGAGTCCCTTGTTAGGCTGGGAGGAACGTAGAGAATAGAGGTCCCCTTTTTTGTTTTTGTTTCATTTGTTGATATCGGCTGCCCCCCCAAAATTAGGAGAAGTGCCTTGGTATATGTATGTATGAAAGTATAAACAAAGCAATGTAGACATGAAATAGACCAGTATTCCATTACGGCAAAGCGCACAGGTCTTGTGGGAGGGACATGGAATGTTTCAGGTAAATCCAATTTAGGTCACAAAGGCAATGCATCAAACCAATGCTGGTCTGGCTTTAGGTTGAAGTAACAAGGGTTATAATGGAACATAAATAAACGAATTCATAATAGGACATGATCCAAAAGTTCTCTGAGCTATGACCTATTTCTCACGAGTTGTATTCTTTACTTTTATATTAATTGGTGTGGCTTGTGAGCAAGCAAATCTAAGTTTATTGTTGTCCCTTGTATATGTGTATGTATATGTGCATGTGTGTATATGTATTTGTATATGTATGCATGTGTATACTTATGTATATATATGTGTACATTAAGTTTATCTATATCAATATTTACTTTTTATAATTTTTTTTAATTGATGATATTTTATTTGTATTATTGCCCGAAGAGCTCTGCTCCACATGGGCTTAGACCGAATCTTTTTTTGTAAATATTTTGTATGTAATTATGTTTTTGTCCAATAAACATTATTATTATTATTATTATTAAGATTCCAAAAGTTAAATTTGTCTGTGAGGGAGGCCCTCTGGGATCAGAGTAATTAGAAATTATTCAAATAATTGAAATTTAACTTTATTTTCAACTCTCCTTAGAAAACACTCTGTCATAGTCCTAGTTTTTACTGTATGTGCTAGAGGATACTTCCCATTTTCTGCACGTTTGTGACTTGATCGAGAGATTCCTTTTCTCGTAGTCCTTCTACTATTTACAAGTATGGACTTTATATGCTATACTGTATTGTGGTCTGAAGAAAATGAAGGTAGTTTTGTGGTATAAGCAACCAATTCTGCTATGGATTATCATTCTAAAATCTACGAACAATAGATAAAATTCATCAGGTTAAGTTTAACGATTTCTATAATTCACAAAAATGGACATAAGGGTTTTGACTAATGGCTTCAGTCTAATGCTAAAGATATTGATAGTTCTTTATTTGGATAATTGCTTATTCATGGTGGTAGTTAAAGAAACTGTTTATGTTTACATGCAAGTTCACCAATTTTGATTCTAACCCTTACCTGATTATATTTTTAGTGATTAATTTTTTAATGTATTCTTAATATTTCTTAAAAATCATAACTCTATTCCATTGAAGTTTGTTTGAGCAACGTGGATCTGATTATCAATATATGGATTAATTTGCTTTACGAACCTTTCTTTTCCAAATGTTCAGTAATTGGCCTATTACTATGTTCATAAAGAGGTCAACTAAGTATGTGTATATTACCCAACGAAATGTGAGGATGAGATTTTCCAAGGTATTTTCTGCTGGAATTTGAGAGTAAAGACATCGAGTCTGAAAATCAATTCAAACAGGGAATGTATTGTTGGAGTTTAGTAGATATTCTTCAGCTCCAATCAATCAGTTAAAAACCTCTAGATAGAGTTCCTAATATCCTCCAATTTTGTATTATTGGTGTATGTTAAGCTTAAAGATCAATCTACCCAGTAAGCTTATAAATGTTGGACCTAAGGCTAACATATTCATATAATATTTTACCAATGGTGAATCTTAATGGTGCTACTTCTCAGCATATTAAAACATCAAGTGAACATCCTCAGTTTTAATCTTTCAATTTAATTTAATATCTCCTGTTATAAATGCTTTAGCTTACAGAAATTCTGATCACCAATACATCAGGATTCTGAGAAAGTGGAACTACACAGAAATTCAGATCACATATCCTCCTCTTCTATTTCTGAAATAAAAATGCATGACCAACATTTTTGTTCAACAGCAGGTAATGTAGCATGTCATATTAAGCACTTATTTCAAGAAATGTAGGCAAGTTCCTTTCCAAAAACGGAAAAGGTTCAGAACCATTTAGAACTGATTGAATAGTGAGAAGACCCTCTTTGTTTCAAGGACCTCTTCCTCTTCACCAATGCATCCCATGATAGGTGAGGAACTAATGAGGATTATCTTCACCTGTCAGTAACTTGGATAAAAAAGAAGTCTTGCCTTTACATACAATGCTTGGAACTTTTAACAGTATTCGAGGCTTCTCTGGCTCAGGAGTCACTAGTGCTGAGGAAGTGCATAGCAGTTTTTTATGGACACAATAGCACTGGCTACCATTTAGAAGAGGGGAGCCACCCAGTTGCAGTTGTTGCTCTACATGACAGAATGGATACTAACATGGCAAGAAATGTGGGATATACATCTAGTGCTGCAATTCCTTCCATGGAAATTGAATTGTCAAACAGTTAGGCAGCAATCAATAAGTGCTTCCAAAGGAGTGGTCTCTTCCTCTGTTAATATGCAGAGATTTGGAGTTGGTCGAAGAAGCATTAGTACAATAAACATATTTGCAACATCCCTCGAAAAACAAATGGTCTTTATCTCACTGGTTCCAGATCAACGTGAAAGGTAGATGCCTTGTTGCAGGTACGATCAAACCTGGACTTATGCATTTATCCATTTTCTATGATTTGAGCATTGATTAAAAAATTTCAGGGTGCATTTGATCAACAGGATGACAATGGTGGTTCCCTATTGGTATTAAAGGGAGTGATCTCCAAATCTATGGTCCGAGTTGTGGTCTGCCTGAAAAGGCAGACTTACGAGACCAATTTTTTCAGACTTCTTTTACGTGTGACTCACCCAAGCACAACATGCTTCAGCTAACCACGTGAAGATTGTCCACTGTACCTAAAAAAAAAACATTGGTTTTCTAAGCCATCTAGATTGTCTACTTTGACTTCCAAGCAATTTGCAAAATAATTTTCATCACGGGCAGTGAAAGGTACATTTGATCTATGCAAATCAAAGACTGTGTCGGTGAACAAAAAAAGTTATGATAATCTCATTAAGTTCTTGGATTTTCTGTTTTATGGGAAGAAACCCTCTGTTTGGGCTGTCAAGGGTTATAGGTAAACTTTTAATATGGTCCTCACGCATCTGGGATTGAATTTACCCTTATCGGGTATTATTGCAAATGTGCTTAGATCCTTTGCTATTAAAAAACCTCCAATTATCTGATCTATGCATTGGAATTTGGATATGGTATTGCAGTTCTTTAAATCTCCATTTTGAATCTTTGGAAGGTCTTTCCTTCCAGGATATTAAGACCAACCAAAAAAAATTTCTGTTAGCTTTGGCTTCAGCTAAATGTATTGAGAATTGCAACCTTCTCTTCAACTGTGGATTTAAGGTTGATAAAACAGTACTGACTTTTGCCAAGCTTTAAGGCTAAGAATTATTTCAAATTGTACGGTAAGTCTTCTCTCGTTCTTCCATAACACCTTATAAAGTATGGTGAGCAATGATTCTTAGAACAGGTTCTTTGGTCCAATTAGGGCAACTAAGGTTCATTTAAAGAAGGAAGAGAATATTAGAAGAATATTCCTTGGCTTTGTTGGGTTACAGTACTAGGGTGCTCTCCATACCAAATTAAGGCATTATTGCCCAAAAGTTCACATCAAATCAGAATCCTGTCAAGTGAGGAACTTGAAAGTTAGGTTTCATGATTTTAAGAGAGTTGCTACTTCCCTTAATTTATGGATGATAACTCATTTTTGGAGATGGTTTTGGTAGCAGCTCAGTGGTGTACCAAATCAGTTTCTTCCCAGCAATATCTAGGGAAAGCCTGTTTTTCTTATAAAGACTACAGAACAGGTACTATGGTGTCTGAAGGTAATGTTCTGTTTAAGCGACTGTTTTGGACGTATACATTTGCTAGTTTTATATTGGCTGTCTGCTAAAGAAGGTGATGAATGCAAGAGTTGAAGGGAGAAGTACAAGAGGAAGGCCAAGGTTTGGGTGGATGGATGGAGTGAAGGAAGCTCTGGGTGATAGGAGGATAGATGTGAGAGAGGCAAGAGAGCGTGCTAGAAATAGGAATGAATGGCGAGCGTTTGTGACGCAGTTCCGGTAGGCCCTGCTGCTTCCTCCAGTGCCTTGGATGACCGCGGAGGTAGCAGCAGTAGGGGATTCAGCATTATGAAGCTTCGTCTGTGGTGGATAACGGGGGAGGGTGGGCTTTGGCACCATAGTAGTACCAGCCAAACTCGGACGAGTCCCTTGTCAGGCTGGGAGGAACGTAGAGAGGAGAGGTCCCCTTTTCTGTTTCATTTGTTTGATGTCGGCTACCCCCCAAAATTGGGGGAAGTGCCTTGGTATATGCATGTATGTATGATGCACTGAAGTTTGTACTGGTGTCTGCCATCATGGCAATCGAATATTTAGTGTTTCTCAATGTGGAATCGTGTTTTAACGAGAGGATGAGAAAACTCTTCTCCATCCTATTCGTGGCAATCCTCAAGATCCATGAAATTTAAGGTGAGCTTTGTCAGGTGACTTGAGTTAGTTTTCAAGTAAGATTGCTTTTTATTTAATCCCTCTTCTTTACTCTCAGTGTTCCTTCAGACTGTAGGACTCGGTCAGGTGAGCTTCAATTAAATAAATGAGTTTAAATTATTAATTTAATTATTTCAATACTCACCAGCGATTTATTTAATTGCCAGCCCCCTTCCCATTGATATTTGATGTCAAGTGGTTTTTCAATTTGAGTGGTCTTCGTATGCTGAAAGCATGCACACGCTACATTAGTTACCATATAATACATGATCCCCAATACAGGGTCTTTATAATTAGAGTTTAATGAAAGATTGAAAAAAGCCAATCAGACAATGGCTAGGTTAAGTAAAATTTGAAAATCAAATCGCCTGAAAGTACATATAAAATCAGACTATATATCAGTTCAGTGAGATTGGTGTTACTCTACGGACATGAGTCATGGTATGACAATGAAACAATCTCCAATAGATTTAGTAGATTTGCGAACAAAGCCCTCAGAGGAATGGGGGTTAAATGGCAGGACAGGATTGGAAATGAAACACTAAGAGATATTACTAGAGTGCCATATGTGGATGAGATCATGAGGGGTAGATGGAGATGGTTTGGGCATGCTCTTCGCACTCCCCAAGAGAGATTAGTTCACCAAACGTTCAACTGGGCCCCACAAGGGACTAGAAGAGTCCGGAAGGTCCAGGCCTACATGGCTGAGGACTATGAAACGCAAAATAGGAGATGATAAATGGAGGAGTATTGAATTAAAAGCTCAAGATAGAGACAGCTGGCAAAATCAAAACGAGGCCCTTTGCGTCAATAGGCATAGGAGGAGATGATGATGATGATAACACCACATACACTTTAATAGTATCCCAAGGGGTGAGGCAATTGAAGTGAAGTAAAATGGGAACTTTAATTTTCAAATGATGGATACTGACACGAACAAGCTTTGGGGAGGAAGCCTGGTTAACTACAGGATTACCAGTTTTATCATCAAAATTACAGTTTATGTTCTTATATGGTAATAGGATTTGGCACATTTACTATTTGTGTGTTTGTATCTTAATCATATGGGATATATGTACAGTACAGTGGAACCTCTACATCCGAACGTATCTACATCCGAATTTTCCAACATCCGAAGTAAAATTAGAGCAAATTTTTGACTACACCCGAATTTTATTTCGACACACGAAGTAAACATTACGCCATGGAGCGTCGAGTGCTCAGTTCTCTGTTCTTGTGTGTATCATATGGTTGTCCTCTCTTTGGTCTGTTATTAACAGTGCTTATTTTCTTCCTTTTCTCACATTTCCTTTTTGATTTTACCTATAATCATGGTGCCTAAGAAGCTAAGTTTCAGTACAGGAAGAAGGCAATTCTTTCATTAGAATTGAAGCAAGAAATTATAGAAAAACATGAGAGTAGTGTGCATGTGAGTGATACTGTATGGCTAAACAATATGGCCGGAATAGGCCTATGATCTCGAGGATCATCAAGCTGAAGGCAGCCATTAAAGCAAATAACCATCGAAGGGGATCACCATTATTACAAGACATCGTAGCAATACCCTGGAAGAGATAGAACGCCTTTTGTTGATAGGGATAAGGGACAAAGAGATTGTTGGCAACGATCATTTGTGAGAAGGGCCAGCGTGATGAACAGAAAGAAAGGAAAAGTGAAGCAAAGTAAACAAAGATAGCATTAACAAGCTCTTTTAAATAAGACTTCTCTCTTTTTCTGTTTCTCTCTAAACATAGCATTAACATGCTCTTTAAATAAAATCTCTCTCTCTCTCTCGTTCTTCTTCGCTGTTATAGTGTTAGATACGTCTACGTCTATTATTATTTTTTTTTTTTTTTTTTTCGAGAGAGAGATTAAACAAAAATGTGTTTAGAGTACATATGATTTTAACAGCGTCAACGAGTTGAAAAACAATTAAATGAAACTAAGAAAGTAATAACAGCTAATCTGAATTCCTTTATTAACTAAAACAAATATTGATACAAACACACGCGTGTGCGTATGCACAAACACACACACACAGGTGCAAGAATTGCTACGCAATAAGAGAGACGGTCGGGGTGGAGGTAAACTGCGATAACATACCGTAACTCGTCACTGAAAGTGATGAAAATAAAAAAAAATAAAAAGAAAAAATGTAAAAAATATGAAATATAAAAATTAAAAGAAAAAATAAATAAGCTAAGTTAGATTTAAATTTCCGTAGTGTAAGTTACGGTATGTCATCGCAGTCACCATCTTTACCTCCTCGCCGATCGTTTCTCCTCGTGCGTGTGTGTGTGTTTGCGCATACGCACACGAGGGTGTTTTGTATCAATATGTTTTAGTTAATAAAGGATTTCAGATTTGCTAATATTGTTTTTTTAGTTACATTTAACTGTCTTTCAACTCGTTAACGCTGTTAAAAATCATATGTACACAACACATTTTTGTTTAATCTCTCATTTTTGTTTGATCTCTCTCTCTCTCTCTCTCTCTCTCTCTCTCAGAAAAAAAATTAATTGACGTCTCTAACACTAACAGTGAAGAAGAGAGAGAGAGAGAGAGAGAGAGAGAGAGAGAGAGAGAGAGAGAGAGAGAGAGAGAGAGAGAGAGAGAGAGAGAGAGAGAGAGAGAGTATTTATTTAAAGAACATGTTAACACCATGTCTACCTTCTCGCCGTGTCCTTGTGGCGTAGCAAATCCTACACCTGCGTTGGCCTGTCTCCAAGGTAAAGTGGCAATAAAACATATTTTTTATTCATTATTTCTTTATAATTATCTTTTTTACATGCTTCTTTCATATTATGCAGTTATGTTATTGTTATGTGTAATTATGTGTAGCCATTTATTAAGGATTTATTATGGGTTTTTAGGCTGAGGAACGAATTAAATGAATTACCATGTATTCTTATGGGAAAATTCGTTTCTACATCCGAACATTTTCTACATTCGAAGTAGGTTGTGGAACGAATTAAATTCGTATGTAGAGGTACCACTGTATATCTGTACTGTATTTCAATTCAATTGGACATAATCACTCTTATTCTTACATTAAAATCTGATGGGAAATATTATGATGCAACAATTTTGTTGAGTGTTGCTCAAGTTACTTAAATATACTATTTTATCTTTTACGCTAGCAAGAAACTGGGAAAAAGAAATAATTCATAGAAAGGGCCATGGATATGACAAATTCGAAGATAATTTGTATTTTTCCTAACCATACAAACCTTAGCTATTTACAAAGGGTATTACTTTTAGCGTAGCTGAAATGGCGAGCCATTAGAATTTAACGAGGGTGTATTACCCCCGCGCTAGTTAGCGGGGGGGTAGGGGAGTGGTAGCTAGCTACCCCTCCTCCCCCTCACACACAGGTGAATACTCACTTTCACTTAGAGGTAGGACTTGTCTTGGGGGACAGGGCCGGCGGGCAAATATGTGTAAATAGCTAAGGTTTGTATGGTTAGGAAAAATACAAATTATCTTCGAATTTGTCATTTGTTCCGTAACCGAAATACAAACCACGCTATTTACAAAGGGTTACTTATCCCTTAGGAAGGGTGGAAAGTCCCCAGCCATACTGGCTTTGGCTTTACCCGGGGACTCAGAATCCGAGTGAGTCGCACTCGAGAAAAGGAGTCCCTGCACCTCACAAGTTTCTTGCTCCGCAAGGAACCATGTGGCCTACGTAAGCTTGTGTGTGAAGGAAGAAGTGTGACCCGTCCTAGGCAGTTGATCTGGAGTTCCAGAAGGAACTCTGGGTTAGGACGTTCCCAATACCACCTCGTCAGGGTATGGGGGACGCGACAGTATTGACTCAATACTCGGAACACAAGGAAGCATGGTTTACCTGCAGAGGTTCGAGGTCAGCTATGCAGAGACCAGGATGCTGCTTCCCCGTAGAAGGGATGATGAAGAAAGAAGTAAGGGCCAGACATACTTCTTTCGTTCATGCAGACTAAAACCTGATAACAATGCCCTCAACCTTCTGCTACCTGTCCAAAAAGGAGCCTGAGGTTAGACCAGCTGTTGTGTACCCACCACAGAGCGATAGAAAACGTATCGAGACTCCTGTGGGTCACGCCCTGCAGGAAGCGGGCTGCGAAGGTCATTAGACGCTTCCAGACTCCAGCTTGTAGCACCTGCGTCACAGAGTAGTATTACTCGAAGGCGAGGGACGTTGCGATGTATCCAACATCGTGCTGTAGGGCGACGTGACGGGGGAGGGTCTGAAGACAGGTCGAGATGAATGTCCTTGAGTCCGGGCTGAAGAGGTATACTGATGACTCTCCCCCCATGTCCTCCTTGTGCTCCCAAATCGGCTGCAACTGAGGACAAACTGCAGCTGTTCCCAGCGCTAACCTCTTGATTCCTTACTGGCAAGAAAGAGTAGGTCTTGGGACATCAGACACAGAATGGAGACTCGAAATCTTGAATGAATCGGACCGAAGGGCCGGGACCCTCAGATTCTGAGTCTAGCCAACAACTCAGGAGCGAGCCTGAATGTTGCCTTCCCCTCTTCCTTAGAAAGGGGGGAGTAGTAAGAGACCAAGAAGATTGCTTACACACTGGCCGTGGCCAGAGTGAGCAGAAGACCCAAGGCGGAATACAATCCGAGGCCTGTCGTAAAAGGGTCTTGAGAAAATCTCTTAAAGGACTAAAAGTCCGAGCCATGCTCCAAGTTGGAGGTCTTCCTCCGACTAGGGCAGGGACGATCGTAGCTTCGCATGAGCGAGGATAGATCCAGCGGGCAGGAAAAAGTTATTCCTTTAAGCCTGAAGGTCAGGGAAAGGCTGAGCGACAGGCTTCATTGCCGAGAGCGGAAAGGAGTTTCCTCCCGCCGAAAGGCAATAAAACCGTTATTGCTGGAGAAGAGGCCTCAAGGGAAGAGGTATATCTCCCACGGCACCAACCACCTTAGACTCTTCACTTTGCCTGGGAGACCCCTGTGGATGACTATCGCAGATGACGCGACCTCCGTACCGCGACTGTAGCGGGTTGTCTCTTCTAGAGGAGGAAGCGTAGTGTCTCCAGGCATGAAGCCGAAGCAACGCCCCGGTTCGGGAGAGATGTCGCAGTGTGGTTGCTTGAGTAGTCTGCGCCGTGGGAGAAGCTCTCCCGGGAGTTCCGTCAGGGGAAGCAGAGGGTCCAGAAACCGTTCTGCGCATAGTCCCAGTGGAGCTCTCCCATTGAAAAGTTGACAGACAACCTGGTCTTGTTGAGACCCATTGTCCACAGACAAAAAGGAGGGAAGACGCAGGCGTCGAAGTTGTCCCACCATCACCGAAATGCATCTTGCCAGAGTCTCGGGGTCTGAGACTGGGGGGAAGAATAGCGGAAGCTTGAGGTTCCAAGCTGTCGTGATCAGGTCCCCCAGCCCAGAACTTGCTGGTTACCCAAGGTCAAAGACCCCCAGGTACACTCTCTCTACGAGGCTCTGCTCGGATAGTCTGAGAGAAACATTCTCCTGCCTGGAATGAGAGAGCCGATGGTGGTATTGAGAGAATCTCAATCATCCCGGTATCTCTACTGCAAGATGTGAAGGTGTGAAAATGCGTCCCCTGCTGGTTAGAATGAAGTCGACGCGCAACGGGGCGACTCAGCAGGAGTTGTAGGATCTGAAGAGGGGCCAGACAGCCCCTAAGCCTGACTGAATGATGGAGAGGTATCCTTCAGGTCTTGACCATAGGCCTGGACCGGAACATGCCCCCCCCCCTTTCCTTTGACGAGTCCGAGAACCGCATCAAGAAGGTGGGGAAAGGACGAGAATATCCACTACCATCAAGAGGCTCCATAGGTCAACACCCATTGCAGGTCTAATAGTTCCGCTGGTCCCATAGGGCCAGGGAGTCCGGTTAAACATTGGCTGAAGCCACCGGAACTTGGATTGCCCCACATGGAACTTATCCTGAGGCGACCGTTCGGACTATAGACGGGTCAATGAGGAAAGGAGAACTAGGAAACGTTCCAAGGTAGGGCTGAAAGCTCTGCTTGACTGAGAACAGGTACTGCGACTCTCCTCAGTCTTGCCACAGTCAACCGAAAGGAAGGCTCGGAGGATGTGGTAACAGAATCTGGCGTCCCCAGGTGGTCACCCATCCAAGTACCGACGTTGCTTAACCTCGCTGGACGGACGAGAAGCGGGGTTTCCAATGTGGTAAGGCCGTTGACCCAATATCATGGCCAGATACTCCAGATGTTGAGGCAGAGGAAGAGAAGGCTCCAAGCAAAATACCATGAGCCCACACTCATGGTAAGCATCCGGAAGCTTGCCAGGTAGTAGGTTGGCCAGGGCACCAGCCGCCCGTTGAGATACTACCGCTAGAGAGTTAGGGGGTCCTTTGACTGGCCAGACAGTACCATATTGGATCCTTCTCTCTGGTTACGGTTCTTTCCCTTTGCCTACACAGACACCGAATAGTCTGGCCTATTCTTTACAGATTCTCCTCTGTCCTCATACACCTGACAACACTGAGATTACTAAACAATTCTTCTTCACCCAAGGGGTTAACTACGGCAATGTAATTGTTCAGTGGCTACTTTCCTCTTGGTAAGGGTAGAAGAGACTCTTTAGCTATGGTAAGCAGCTCTTCTAGGAGAAGGACACTCCAAAATCAAACCATTGTTCTCTAGTCTTGGGTAGTGCTATAGCCTCTGTACCATGGCCTTCCACTGTCTTGGGTTAGAGTTCTCTTGCATGAGGGTACACTCAGGCACACTGTTCTATCTAGTTTCTCTTTCTCTTGTTTTGTTGAAGTTTTTATTGTTTATATAGGAAATATTTATTTTAATGTTGTTACTATTCTTAAAATATTTCATTTTTCCTTGTTTCCTTTCCTCACTGAGCTATTTTCCCTGTTGGGGCCCCTTGGGCTTATAGCATCCTGCTTTTCCAACTAGGGTAGTAGCTTAGCATTTAATAATAATAATAATAATAATAATGAAGAAGGTCGAAACCCGAGCCTACCGGAGTTGACCAGCCCTCCAAACAGCAGAGGAGGCGGAAGCCTGCACCTGAGCGGCCAAGAGGAAGGCAGGGAGAGTTCTCTGGGGAAACAAACCTGCTATGCCACGGCGGGATAGCCACACTGCATCATAAGCAGGAATACTTGCAGTCTAGGCTGAATTCGACGAGCACCCTGGAAGATGGATGGAATGGAAACTGAAAGTACCCGTCCTTCCGATCCAGGGTTTAAGGAGTCCTGTCGCCTCGTTACCAGTCTGATCGATTCTGCTGGTCTACGCTGGCCGAAGTTTGTTCGACAAACTTGATCAGGGCTGAGAGGTCGACTATGGACATCCCCTCTCAGATCCTTCCTTACAAGAAAGGATCAACTGAGGGGGCCGGGGGTGAAGCCGTCGATGATCCTAAGGAAGACCTTCGCCTAAGGTATGGATCATTCTGCCCAACCGGCAACTCTACTGACGCTATGGCATAGAGGTTCAGAGACACTGAATTCGCTGACAGAGACGGCAGGCGCGATATCCTTGGCTAATCACAGAGATTGTGCGGGAATGGGCATCGGGAAGCTGTCATTCGGATGAGTAACCTTAAGCATCCTCCCAGCGAAAAACCTGCAATCCTAGAGTTCGTGAACTCCTTTTAGGACTATGCCCCCCCCCCCGGGGAGTCTCCCGTGTCATCTGTTCCTGACAGGAGGAAACTGCAATTGGACACCTTGTCCCAGTTGTCGTAGCCGATAACTTAGGCCGACGTGGTTAAAAGAAAAGGGCGCTGGAGCCCTGCAGAGTCTGGAAGAAAGCGCCTTGGAGGAGTGAAACCGGAAGTCGATTTACTCCGCACAGCAGCTGTCTAAGTCTCTGTCCTTGGGCACAAACAAACTCTTCTCAAGGATGGAAGGGTGTCTGAGGTCGTCGACCTCCAGAGATGAGACACCCGAAGGAAGCCCTCAGTCAGCGCGTCCAGATGGTACAACATCGAGCTTGTCCGCAAGTTAGATACTTAACGACGAAAGGCCAAGGTGCCTGAGCTCGAGAGGAGGAAAGTACCCTTGATCTTCCTGTAGCTTCCTTGAACCAAACCTCGGGCCGTAACCGAGGAGGGAAAGAACCTGGTAAGCTCCCAGAGGAAGAAGTAAGCAGTCACCCCTTGTCCGATGGAGAAACGGAAAGCCCACCCCCCCGCCAAAAATCCTTCCAGGGAATGACGGGGAAGGGCTAACCCAGGTTCAGGAATAGAGGAGTGTTGCTCAGATCTCCCTTAAGTTTCTCCTATTCTTGCAAGTGCCATGCTCTGTGTTTACGGGGTGAAGCCGTGTTCTGGAAATACGCTCCAGAAGAACTCGCCAGGCTGGTCATGCTGCGAAAACCCCATTGGGAATCGTGGTCGCAATTGCCCTGGAGCTCGCGCGACGGAAATTCCTGGTGGTCGGCGAGCGATAACCCATAGACGAGCAATGGATACTGCAAGAAATAAGCCGACATTTGTGCGAAGAAACACTGTAGGTTCGCGCGACGGAACACCATCCGTCTGTGCGATGGAAAAAACCGTTGGTTCGCGCGTGGGCGAACATTGGAGAGCATGAGCGTAGACGTGCAGGCACGTGGGCGTGTGGGCGCGTGGGCGAGTGGTCGCGCGGTTGCACGGGCGAGCGGTCGCGCGGTTGCACGGGCGAGCGGTCGCGCGGTTGCACGGGCGAGCGGTCGCGCGGTTGCACGGGCGAGCGGTCGTGAGGGTGGGCAGGTGGATGAGAGCGAGTCCGAGGCGGCGAACGCAAGCGTTAGCGCGATGGCGAGGAAACGCGCTGCCGCGTGGGCGAGGAGGACCGCTGGCGATATGGATCAACAAGCGATCGGTGGTGAGCTGGTGAGCGCTAACGCGCAGGTTGGCGATGGCGCGTTGTGTTATGCCGACGCGATGGTCGAGCAGTATGCGCAGGTGAGCAATCGTGCGTTGGCGAGCAGTATGCGAAGGTGAGCGATCGCGAGCAGTGATCAGCATGCGCCGGGTCGCGCGATGGTGATCAGTATGCACAGGGTCGTGTGATGGTGATCAGCATGCCAGGGTCGCGCGATGGCGATCAGCATGCGCAGGTTGGTGGTCGCGCGATGGCGATCAGCATGCGCAGGTTGGTGGTCGCGCGATGGCGATCAGCATGCGCAGGTTGGTGGTCGCGCGATGGCGATCAGCATGCGCAGGTGGGCGATCGCGTGATGGCGAACAGCATACGCAGTTGAGGGTCGCGCGATGGTGATCAGCATGCGCAGGGTTGAGCGATGGCGATCAGCATCCGCAGGTGTGCGGTCGTGCGATGGCGATCAGCATCCGCAGGTGAGGGTCGCGCGATGGCGATCAGCATCCGCAGGTGAGGGTCGCGCGATGGCGATCAGCATCCGCAGGTGAGGGTCGCGCGATGGCGATCAGCATCCGCAGGTGAGGGTCGCGCGATGGCGATCAGCATCCGCAGGTGAGGGTCGCGCGATGGCGATCAGCATCCGCAGGTGAGGGTCGCGCGATGGCGATCAGCATCCGCAGGTGAGGGTCGCGCGATGGCGATCAGCATCCGCAGGTGAGGGTCGCGCGATGGCGATCAGCATCCGCAGGTGAGGGTCGCGCGATGGCGATCAGCATCCGCAGTTGAGGGTCGCGCGATGGCGATCAGCATCCGCATTTGAGGGTCGCGCGATGGCGATCAGCATGCGCAGGTGAGCTAGTAGCTGGCGAACCATGTTCCTTCAGAAGTGTTGGAGAACGTTGGCGTGCCGGCTGTAACACACGTGGGCGATCCGGAGATCGCTGACGAGCTGATGATCGCTGACGAGCTGATGATCGCTGACGAGCTGATGATCGCTGACGAGCTGATGATCGCTGGCGACCTGATGATCGCTGGCGAGCTGATGATCGCTGACGAGCTGATGATCGCTGACGAGCAGAAGGCTACGCGTGGAAGCCTGCGCAAAGAAGAAGAGTCCTTGACCCCGACCTGAACCGAAGTTCTAGATCGCGAGGGCGAACGTGGGCGCACAGGGCGCGTAACAGGAACCAAAAGGAACCGCAGGGAAGATCATCTTGAAAGCGCTGATGAACAGGAGAGCGCTGACGAACAGGAGAGCGCTGATGAGCAGAAGGGCGCGCAGGGAAACCCTGACACGCAAGGGAAGAACCCCCGTGGGGGCAACCCTTTGCCCCGAAGGGATCGTTGTCCGCCGGGAGACTGATGTCCGTCGGAAGACCGCTGTCCGTCGGGAAGACCGTTGTCCGTCGAGAAGACCGTTGCCCGTCGGAAGACGAGATCAGACTGCTGTCCATCTGCACCAAGGCGGAAGATCGAGAAAAAGGAGTTGTAGGCTGCAAACGGAGATCCAAAAAGGCGCCTCAAGCACCCTTATAGGGAGATGAGAGGCCCTTACGACGAGGCGGACAGTGGGCCTTACGGCGAGGGAGGCCAACAGCAACAGCAACAGAAGAAACCTCCGAAGAGGAGTCTCTATGAGTGTACTCTCTCGCGAACGAAAGAGAAACACTTCGTGGAAGAGACTGGTCAGCCAGTGACCTAAAAGGAGCAATCTTCCGAAGAGGAGCTCCTGCAGTTGCCCAGACCCTTGAGCGAAACTGCAGGTGCGACCGCTCAGCACCAAGAGCATAGTCGCACGAAAAAAAAGGCAAGAGAAGAACCCCCCAAAAGGGGAAAAACTCAAGCCTGGACAGGAAAAACTTCCCTCGGAAGGAAAGTTATCCGCCCAAGGAGGCAAGCCTCCTGACTGTTCTAAAATGAACTGGAGAGCTGTCCGTCGTCACGGGAGTACTACCAGTAGAAGGAGACACGCCCCTGACGAAAATACAAGGGGGGAGGCAGCAACAGCCGAATCCCCAGGACTCAACCAGACAGCTCACACCGTTGCTATATTACAGAAACGAACTAGATCGGTAACTGTAAAAAAAAAAAGAAAAAAAAATAATATTAGTACACATTCATTCCCCCGGGAAGGCTCCGAAGAGGAATCCCGAGGGAAAGGAACAAGAATTACACAACAGGCACGTGCCCTCACAACCACTTACACTCGCGGAAGGAGAGCTGTAACCAAAACAGAATTATAACAATTATAATTATGTAACTATGTAATTATGTAATTTAAAAATGAATGAACACTAAAGAAAGAACGAAAACCCCGAAAGGAATCGTTCTACAAGCTGAAAAATGTTATTTTCATTAGTAAAATAAATTTTTGAATATACTTACCCGATAATCATGTAGCTGTCAACTCTGTTGCCGACAGAAATCTACGGTCGGGATACGCCAGCGATCGCTATACAGGTGGGGGTGAACACCACAGCGCCATCTGTGGTCAGGTACTCTAGTACTTCTTGTCAACACCACCTCAATTTTTTCCTCGGTCCACTGGTTCTCTATGGGGAGGAAGGGTGGGTCAATTAAATCATGATTATCGGGTAAGTATATTCAAAAATTTATTTTACTAATGAAAATAACATTTTTCAATATTAATCTTACCCGATAATCATGTAGCTGATTCACACCCAGGGTGGTGGGTGGAGACCAGCATACATGTTAACACAGAAGCTAAGTATCCCGTATTTTATTTTATTAGTTATTCAAAAATAACATAAAATAAATAAGTACCTGGTAAGGAAGACGACTTGAACCATTACTCTGCCTTTATTAAGTACGTCTTTCTTACTGAGCGTAGCGGTCCTCTTAGGATGCTGAACGACTCTTAGGTGCTGAAGTATAAAGGGCTGCAACCCATACTAAAGGACCTCATCACAACCTTTAACCTCGGCGCTTCTCAAGAAAGAATTGACCACCCGCCAAATCAACAAGGATGTGGAAGGCTTCTTAGCCAACCGTACAACCCATAAAAAGTATTCAAGAGAAAGGTTAAAAAGGTTATGGGATTATGGGAATGTAGTGGCTGAGCCCCCGCCTACTACTGCATTCGTTGCTACGAATGGTCCCAGGGTGTAGCAGTTCTCGTAAAGAGACTGGACATCTATGAGATAGAATGATGCGAACACTGACTTGCTTCTCCAATAGGTTGCATCTATAACACTCTGCAGAGAACGGTTCTGTTTGAGGGCCACTGAAGTAGCCACAGCTCTCACTTCATGTGTCCTTACCTTCAGCAAAGCAAGGTCTTCTTCCTCCAGATGAGAATGTGCTTCCCTAATCAGGAGCCTGAATAGGTAAGAAACTGAGTTCTTAGACCTTGGAAGAGAAGGCTTCTGATAGCCCACCTTAAGGCTTCTGATTGTCCTCGTAAAGGTTATGACCTTTTTAGATAGTACCTAAGAGCTCTAACTGGGCAAAGTACTCTCTCCAGTTCGTCCCCCACCAAGTTGAACAGGCTTGGGATCTCGAACGACTTAGGCCAAGGACGTGAAGGAAGCTCGTTTTAGCAAAAAACCGAGCTGCAAGGAACATGTAGCCGTTTCAGATGTGAAAACTATGTTCCTGCTGAAGGCGTGGATCTCACTTACTCTTTTAGCTGTTGTCAAGCACACGAGGAAAAGAGTTTTTAATGTGAGGTCCTTAAAAGAGGCTGATTGGAGAGGTTCAAATCTTGATGACATAAGGAACCTTAGGACCACGTCTAGATTCCAGCCTGGAGTGGACAACCGACGTTCCTTTGAGGTCTTAAAAGACCTAAGGAGGTCCTGTAGATCTTTGTTGGTGGAAAGATCCAAGCCTCTGTGGCGGAAAACCGCTGCCAACATACTTCTGTAACCCTTAATCGTAGGAGCTGAAAGGGATCTTACGTTCCTTAGATGTAACAGGAAGTCAGCAATCTGGGTTACAGTGGTATTGGAAGAGGAAACTGCATTGGCCTTGTACCAGCTTCGGAAGACTTCCCCTTTAGACTGATAGACTCTGAGAGTGGATGTCCTCCTTGCTCTGGCAATCGCTCTGGCTGCCTCCTTCGAAAAGCCCCTAGCTCTTGAGAGTCTTTCGAAAGACTGAAGGCAGTCAGACGAAGAGCGTGGAGGTTTGGATGTACCTTCTTTACGTGAGGTAGACGTAGAAGGTCCACTCCTAGAGGAAGAGTCCTGGGAATGTCGACCAGCCATTGCAGTACCTCTATGAACCATTCTCTCGCGGGCCAGAGCGGAGCCAACCAACGTCAGCCGTGTCCCTTTGCGAGAGGCGAACTTCTGAAGTACCCTGTTGACAATCTTGAACGGCGGGAATGCATACAGGTCGAGATGGGACCAATCCAGCAGAAAAGCATCCACGTGAACCGCTGCTGGGTCTGGAATCGGAGAACAATACAACGGGAGCCTCTAGGTTATCGAGGTAGCGAACAGATCTATGGTTGGCTGACCCCACAGGGCCCAATATCTGCTGCAAACATTCTTGTGAAGGGTCCACTCTGTGGGGATGACCTGACCCTTCCGGCTAAGGCGATCTGCCATGACATTCATATCGCCCTGAATGAACCTCGTTACCAGCGTGAGCTTTCGATCTTTTAACCAGATGAGGAGGTCCCTTGCGATCTAGAACAACTTCCACGAATGAGTCCCTCCCTGCTTGGAGATGTAAGCCAAGGCTGTGGTGTTGTCAGAGTCCACCTCCACCACCTTGTTAAGCTGGAGGGACTTGAAGTTTATCAAGGTCAGATGAACCGCCAACAGCTCCTTGCAATAGATGTGAAGTGTCCTTAGCTCCTGATTCCATGTTCCCGAGCATTCCTGTCCGTCCAAAGTCGCACCCCAGCCCGTGTCTGATGCGTCAGAGAAGAGACGGCGGTCGGGTCTCTGAACAGCCAAAGGTAGACTTCCTTGAGAAGAAAGCTGTTCTTTCACCACGTGAGAGTAGACCTCCTCTCTTCGGAAACAGGAACTGAGATCGTCTCTAGCGTCATGTCCTTTATCCAGTGAGCCGCTAGATGATACTGAAGGGGGGGAGGTGGGGTCTCCCTAACTCGATGAACAGTGCCAGCGATGAAAGTGTCCCTGTTAGACTCATCCACTACCTGACTGAGCATCGGTTCCTTCTCAGCATGCTCTGGATGCAATCTAGGGCTTAGTATATTTTTGGGGCCGACGGAAAAGCCCGAAAAGCTTGACTCTGAAGATCCATACCCAGGTAGACAATGGTCTGGGATGGGACGAGCTGGGACTCCTCAAAATTGACCAGGAGGCCCAGTTCCTTGGTCAGATCCATAGTCCATCTGAGAATCTCCAGACAGCGACGACTTGTGGGAGCTCTTAAAAGCTAGTCGTCTGACGGAGCCGGACACAAGATCATGGTACTGCTGCACAGTCTGTGAACTGTCAACCATGGGGAAGCGAGGAAGTACAGTGACAACCCGAAGCTGTCTTAGACTGTCTGGGTCGTACAGACAACTCCTTATCGGGTTGCTGAGGTTGCCGCACTGCGTCACAACAAGACACTTCTGCTGGTTGTTGAACGTCTTCCCAGTGACACACTGACTCCGTAAACAAAAAATCCTCTAACAAGGACTAAGCTTGGACTGCATGTCTTGCAACACAGCTCAAGGTCTATGGGAGCAGGTGTGGTAACAGACGGGGTTAGCGACTGAAGTGGAACCATTACCCTCCCTGGAAGCATGCTATGCTTAAATAAAAGTCCATAGGAGGCTAAGCAGCTAAAGGCTCCTCTCCAAATGACAGAGTCCTCAAGGGAAAATCAGAAGGAGGGAGAATAGCACTTTCTCATCTACAGGAACCATATCCGAGAAAAGCTAAGTTCTCTCAGTGAGGGTTTCACTGGTGCAAAAGCAGCAGACTAGAAGGCAACGTTATGAAACTGCTTGACAGTCTAGTGAGTTGGCAACAACCAAAGATGTGTGACTGAGAAGCATGCGGTAAGGTATGCAGAGCATGCTGTATGTAGAGCATGCTGTAAGGTAAGGAGAGCATGTTGCATGGCGTGCGGCTTATGCTGCATGGGATGAGGCTCATGCTGCATGGTATGAGACTCATGCTGCATGGGATGAGGCTCAAGCTGCAAGGGATGAGGCTTATGCCGCATGCGTTGAGGAGGATGCCGCATAGAATGAGGCTCCTGCCTCATGGGTTGAGGCGGTTGCCGCATAGCATGAGGCTTTTGCCTCATGGTTTGAGGAGTATGCCGCATAGCCTGAGGCTCCTCATAAGCATGAAGCTGCCTCATGGGTAGAGGAGGATTTTTTAAAGAAATCTAAACCTGACACTAATCTAGCTGTCCGAGGATTTACCTGGTGAGACATCAGTCTCTTTACCAGCGAGTTTTACCAGATTTCCCCGGGCCATCACGTGACACAATTGGTAGTAATTCATTCAAATTACCCCTAATGAGTCAATATGGATAAATATCAACACAACATCGTGTTCAAATAGAAATAAATTTCTACCTCATACTTGGGATCGAACGCTAGCCCCTTCTAATGAAAGGCCAGGTCGAAATCAACCATGCCACGAGAGCCCATTCAAGAGTTGAGGTTCTTGCCTCAAGAGTGGAGGTGGCTGCCGCAAGAGTTGAGGTTGCTGCCTCAAGGATGGTGGAGGTGGCTGCCGCAAGAGTTGAGGTTGCTGCCTCAAGGATGGTGGAGGTTGCCGCAACGCAAGAGGTTGCTGCATAGCGCTGGTATCTGGCAACTCCCAGTGCGGCAGCTCACGCGTGGAGGTAGGTTGAGGAACCTCAACCTCATACGTCTGGCAGGGTGGACTGCGCAGAGGTGGAGTTGAGGTTGCTGCCTCGAGGATGGTGGAGGTTGTCGCACCGCAAGAGGTAGCTGCCTCGAGGATGGTTGTAATGCAAGATACTCCTGCCTCAAGGGTAGAGGAGGTTGTAAGGCATAAGGCTCCTGCCCCCATTGTTGAGGAGGTTGCTGCGTGGTAAGAGGCTCCTGCCTCAAGGAAAGTGGAGGTTGCTGCACAGCGCTGGTATCTGGCAACTCCCAACGCGGCAGCTCACGCATGGAGGTAGCTTGAGGAACCTCAACCTCATACGTCTGGCAGATTGTACTGCGCAGAGGAGGAGGAGCGCTCGCAGGAGGAGGTGTATTAACCTTCTCTGCCTGAAACTCCCGCATCAACACCGCAAGCTGCGACTGCATTGTCAGCAGCATAGACCACTAGAGTTAGAGAAAGACAACAACAAACGGAGCTACTGTCCGTTGAAACTGAGGGTCTAAAACAGCTGGTGCGGCAACAGACGGAGTTACTGTCTGTTGCGATACCACCGTGCCTCTCTGGGAGGTGTGCAGTTGTCGTACTGCAGCAAGTCCGAACTGACTCAGTGCTAATGGCACCACCTAGGAGTTGGACTTGCGCGGAAGGGACCGACTTGCACTTAAAAGCTGCAAGATTTGGTCCATGGTTTCTGCGAGAAACCTCTTCCGCAGACGAGGAATAAATGGGCTCTCTCGTCTTTGTGTGGGTGGGGTGATCACGTCGGCTACGTGAGTTGGTTACACCCGAAACCACGGAGGGAAACGTCTGTTCGTCGATCAAGGCCTGCTGAACCCATAAGTCCTTCGACATTACTTCTCCCCTGGGCTTGGGAGCTTGTAAGAGGTCCCAGACTAGGCGAACAACTGGCACGAACAGACGAACCCTCGAACGCAACACTGTAACACTTTGCGTGTATCACTTTATCACTTTTGATTTTCTGTTTGCACTTATTTCACTGAACTCGAAACTTTAAGTGGTTTGTACCTGAAACACGCAATTCTATCCTTCATTAAAAGTTAGTAATTGCGAAAACAGTATTACAATGTAACAGAAAAACATAATGAAAGATAAATAATTCAGTGGCTGGAAAAGAGATTAAACACTAGATCAAATAAACTACGTTTAAAATCTCTCACCGCATAAAGTCTGAGAACAAGAATAAAACTCTAGAAACGTTTACCTTCTTCCCCTAAAGAGACTAGGGAGAAGAGCAAAAACGATAACAACGTTACCCGCTTGAACGAAACGTTTATCCTCCTCTCTCTCCCTCCGTCTCTATCTCTCTCTCTCTCTCTCTCTTGACTTAGCACCTGAGAGAAGAGCCCAATTATATATATCGTTAAAACATATTATTGTTAAAGGAAAAAAACTGAAAGGTTTCCCAAATCAAAATTTCCTTTATTAGAATAGAACCATTTAAGCTAAGAAAGAATGAACAAAACGCTAGAATCGGTTTACTCTTACTGCAACGTGACACCGTGATAGACTCTCTCTCTATCGTAACGATAGAGCGCAAGTTGAACGTTCTGAACGTCAACAACTGCAGAGACAAAACAAAACGTTAGTTCAACTTTGAAAACAGTACAAGACTATCAAAGAAATTCTTTCAAAAACATTAAAATGGCATAATATGTTAACAGGTAAAAACGAAATGACGGGCTCAAAGTTAATTAACTTCGGTTCCAAGAAAAGACCGCCTACTATTAGGAAAGGTCGAATATAAACAAATATAAAAATTAATTTTAATAAGTTTATAAAAAAGGAAGTTAATCAAAGAGGCCTATAAAAGGCGGAGAGATATAAAATAAATCTATAACTTTGTTAAGCAAAATTAAGAGAGACTAAACTCTCTTCGACACCAACACTTCCGTCTAAGGGAAGGGTCGGCCATTTAAAAGTGAAAGAGAGTTCATACTCTCTTCGTACCAAAATTAAATAAAAAATTAAATCTAATTAATTCCAAAAACTTGCTAAGCTAATGATATAGCTTCCTGAATAGCGAAGGCTAAACTCTAGAGCAAATACATCACCAAATCGTGAGCAATAACTCCAGAATCAACAGCGTATCCATGTAGGTCTAGCCGGAGGCACGACAGAGGAAAAATTGAGGTGGTGTTGACAAGAAGTACTAGAGTACCTGACCACAGATGGCGCTGTGGTGTTCACCCCCACCTGTATAGCAATCGCTGGCGTATCCCGACCGTAGATTTCTGTCGGCAACAGAGTTGATAGCTACATGATTATCGGGTAAGATTAATATTGAAAAACAAAAAACAACTACAATTAGATTCATAACTAATTGAGACAAATGTACGGCGTAGCAACCCCCCACACGGAAAGGAAGCTAGGCTACAAGGCCGTAGTAACATGTAGTAAAAGGGTGAACGACCTCAAGAGAGAGAGAGAGAAAGACTTAAGTCAAACTCGATCGCCACCCATAAAAATACGCCGTGGTGGCCTAACTGCCGAGGCCTCCACGTAGATATCGTACACTACACACACAAATCTGAAAAGGAAACTTAATCATTTCTATACTCAAATATATATACAAACATGAAAACATGTTTACATATATATTGAGTAAATGAAAAGTAAGCGATTAAGTAAAGACAAAACAAACAATGGCTGCCAAGCGAGGACCAAGACAGAGACGTCTGTCACAGTCCGAGCCAAAAGTGAAAGTGAGTATTCACCTGTGTGAGGGGGAGGAGGGGTAGCTAGCTACCACTCCCCTAACCCCCCGCTAACTAGCGCGGGGGTAATACACCCTCGTTAAATTCTAATGGCTCGCCATTTCAGCTACGCTAAAAGTAATACCCTTTGTAAATAGCGTGGTTTGTATTTCGGTTACGGAACAATTATCTTTTAAACACTTAGGTCTGCATGCTACTACTATATTTGATTATCATTTCTAATTCAAACTTCAACGGATCCTCATTCATTATGGAAAACAAAGTTGAATCCTCACAATATATATGGGTATCATCAAGAACCACATATTGTCTCAAAATTTTATAGAAAAAGGACATTTGTTAGTACAGTGATACCTCTGGATACGAAAGTTTCTGCTTACGAAAAATTCAGGGTACAAAAAGCGATACGAAGATTTTTATGCCCCAGTATACGAAAAAATTTTCAGGATACGAAAAGCTTACGAGATCCCAACTCGTCGCTGAGAGTAATTTCAATCAAAAGGTAAGTTTCAACTTTTTTGTTAATTAACTGTACCTTTTTTTTCAGGGTATCAACCCTTAATTTAGGTGTACAGGTATCAATACACCTTCACTGATCCAAATGCTTTACATACAGTACCGTAACTTTAATACAGTATTAAAGAAAACGGACTGTTTTCTCAGGGCTTGGAGGGGATAACTAGGCTATAACTACATTATTGAATAATCTCAAGGTGGTTTCTGGAATGGATTAGGCTGTTTTTAACGGTTGGGTTAATTATTGAATGATAGAAATGGCTGCATTGCATGTTTATTACTACAGTTTAGCGTGTTTATGAAAGAAAAGGTGTCTTTTCGTAAGGCTTAGAACGGAATAGGCTCTTTACATGTAAAATGCGACTCAGGATACGAAAAATCAACATACGAAACCGACCGTATCCTGAATGGATTACTTTCATATGCTGAGGCATCACTGTAATTCTAAAAAGAAGTTAATAATTTCATAAATTTCTGTTGAAATTTCCTAATAAAATTAACATAACTGTCATGTCCAGGTAATACTGACACAGTAAAATTAGAAGAAAATAAGGACCAACAATTTAATCAGAAATGAAATAATGCTTATGCCCCAATGTGGCCAGGTGCTGACTGGGGCCACTGCAGAAATGAAGACATGAAAATTTTTTTACAAAAAAATAATAAGCATCAAAAGTACGCATAGACAAGCTTAAATGAAGGCATGAAAAACAATGCATATCTTTCACATGCATTTGTTCATTTATGATTACAAAATGAATAAAAAATGACAAATTAAAACAGTAATTTGTATTTTTCCTAACAATACAAATAAGAGTTCTTTACTATAGGAGTAGAATTGGGGCAAGGTTGGAAATTTGGAAGTTAAAACTTTTAACGAGGCATAAACAACCAGCAGGTAGTTACCCTACCTGCTGCAGGGGGTCAACAGCCACCCTTCATTCAGTTCACCGTAACCTCAACTGAAATGTAGCTGGGTGGTGATGGCGGGAAAGTTTGATTAATGAACTCAAGTTTGTATAGATTGGAAAAATACAAATTAATTTTAAAATTTATCCCTTGTTCCTACAAAAATACAAACCCTTGTTCTTTACATGAGACTCATCCTTAGGAAGAAGGAAGTCCCCATTCCAGCTGGCTGAAAAACATCTCCGGGAATCTGAGACATGGCATCAGATGCAAAGTCTAAGTTCCTAAACCTTGTCCACCATGAGAAAAGTAATGGTAAATGCGGCCCATACTAGATGACGGAGTGAGGTTGCGGGTCTTAATACTTTGCGCTGAAACCAAAGCGACGTTGAAACTTGGCATTAAAGTTCAAGTAATAGGTTTGTTTTGTTTCATCACATTTACCTTCATAGGAAAAGTGCGGAACAGATTCTAAAAGTAAAATGAGCTCACCCACTTTCAGATATTGTACAACTAGCGTGAATTACGAGGCTGTATCCCGAAGAGAAGGGAGAAGGGTGAAAGGAGAAGACAGCCAGTCGCTCTTCACTTTCACCCCGGACTAACACATAGCTTAAGCCCTTGATCTACAAATACTGTCCTTGTTAAGGAACTTGGAAGCAAAACCACCTGCTGAGCAGCTACGACAGGACCTACTGTAAACGTGTCATTGTCCTGAGAGTCACATCCTGCAGATAATGGGCATTAAAACTGGTCTGTCTCTTCCAGACACCTGCCCTGAAAACCTGTGACAAAGAAGTTTCTCTTAAAGGCCAAGGAAGTGACAATGCCTGACGTCACAAGCCTTTATTTGATCCAGGAGGAGGACTCCTAAATAATGAGAAATTACTTCCCTTAACCAGAAAGATATACTACTCTTCAAGAGTTTCTTCTTTGTCTTCCCTGTACTAATGAACAGGCTACAAAGTCAGGTCTGGTTATCCTGGTACAGTATGTTTAAGATAGCTCCTCAATGACCTAAATAGGAACAATAGGATCTGATCAGGATTCTCAGTTCTCTCACAAAGACTAACAACTTGAAATGAAGAAAACCTAGGAACCGAAGAAGCAAGTTTCTGGGTTTTAACGATGAACTCAGGGACAAAGTTCAGCGAGCCCTCACTTTAACCGTTTGGATGAGAGATGTCAAAAGATAGCCCGTGAAGACCATTGTCTTAAGGTAAGGTTCCTATCAGACGCGCGCTTCAGAGATTCGTATGGTGCCCTCTTTAAGGAACTTAGAACCTTGACAACATTCCTAGTTGGCAAGCTAATATAAACTGGAGGACAGGACTGCTTGAAGCTCCGTATGAGCTTAGACGTCTCCTCCAAGGAAGGAATGTCTAATCCATTAAGTTTAAAGACTTGGCTCAAAGCCAGGCAATAGCCTTTCACTGCTGAAACGGAGTAGAGTTTCTCCTTACTGAGGTAAAACAATAAGTCCGAAATCATAGGTATACAGTAACAGCTTCGAGTGGAGTGATACTTTTTCCGCAACACCAACCACATAAGACAGCCCACTTGGACTGGTAAACTGCAAATGAAGATTCTCTGAGGTATCAAGACATCTTTTGTGCAGTCTCTCAAGATAAACCTTTTTGAGAGATGCTGGATAACCTCCAGGCAGACAGACGCAGGATTTGAACTGCACTGTTGACCATTCTCACGTGGGGTTGCTTCAAAAGATGCGGTAGGTAGTGAGAATTATAGAGTCTTTTGACTGGCCAGACAGTACAACATTGGATCCTTCTCTCTACTTATCGCTCATTTTCCTTTTGCCTACACATACACAACAAATAATCTGGCCTATTTACATATTCTCCTGTCCTCATACACTTGACAACACTAAGATTACCAAAACAATATTTCCTCCAAGGGGTTAGGCACTGTAATTGTTCAGTGGCTACTTTCTTCTTGGTAAGGATAGAAGAGACTCTTTAGCTATGGTAAGCAGCTCTTCTAGGAGGAGGACACTCCAAAATCAAACCATTGTTTTCTAGTCTTGGGTAGTGCCATAGCCTCTATACCATGGTCTTCCACTGTCTCGGGTTAGAGTTCTCTTGCTTGAGGGTACACTCTGGCACACTATTCTATCTTATTTCTCTTCCTCTTGTTTTGTTAAAGTTTTTATAGTATACTGTATATAGGAGAGATTTATTTCAATGAAGCTGCTCTTCTTAAAATATTGTTTCCTTTCCTCACTAGGCTGTTTTCCTTGTTGGAGTCCCTAGGCTTGTAGCATCCTGCTTTTCCCACTGGGGTTATAGCGTAGCAAGTAATAATAATAATAAATCGAGATCTCCACAAGGAGCTGCAGATGATCTGTAAACCATTCACGGTGTGGCCACATCAAGGTTATCGTATCATGGAAAGATTTGGTGTTTCTCTCACCCTGTTGAGGACCCATCTTAGTAGGCAGAAAGGTGTGAAGCAGAGGCATCTAATCCCTCTTACTGAAATTGAAACGCGTCCTCAAACGCTGCTGACGAATCTAGAACTGGCAATCAGAATACTGGAAGCTTTGAGTTGAAGGCTGCGACAAACAGGTGATTGGTCGGAGAGCCCCACAAAATCATTACCCTTGTTGCTATCTGAGGACTCAAAGACCATTCACCACCAATGATCTTTGTCTTGCTCCGCTGATCCGCATAATGTCCCTTCTATCTGGGATAAACTGGGCTGAGAGAGATTGTATTAATCTCTGACCATTGGAGGGGCTATACTGCAAGATGGCACAGGTGGTGAGAGTCTGTGCACCCCTTTTTGCATATGTAAGACATGTTGAGAGAATGGAAAATGGCTGTCTGCTAAAGAAGGTGATGAATGCAAGAGTTGATGGGAGAAGTACAAGAGGATGGCCAAGGTTTGGGTGGATGGATGGAGTGAAGGAAGCTCTGGGTGATAGTAGGATAGATGTGAGGGAGATAAGAGAGCGTGCTAGAAATAGGAATAAATGGTGAGCGATTGTGACGCAGTTCCGATAAGCCCTGCTGCTTCCTCCGGTGCCTTGGATGACCGCGGAGGTAGCAGCAGTAGGGGATTCAGCATTATGAAGCTTCATCGGTGGTGGATAATGTGGGAGGGTGGGCTGTGCCACCCTAGCAGTACCAGCCGAACTCAGTTGAGTCCCTTGTCAGGCTGGGAGGAACATAGAGAGGAAATGTTCCCTTTTTTGTTTCATTTGTTTGATGTCGGCTAACCCCCAAAATTGGGGTAAGTGACTTGGTATGTATATGTATGTATGTAAGACACCACAGTGGTGTTGTCGCTCATCGACACACCTACTGTCCTTGAAGAGGGTGAAAATTCTGCAAATCTAACCCCTTGCTCTCAGCTCCGGCTCTGAAGACTCCTCTAAGACTAATCGATGGTCAAGGTGGGCTCCTCAAACTTCAAACGAAAAGTCTGTGAAGAATCTGAACTTTACCTCAAATGCATTAATTTCACATTTACCATTCACCTGGTAACCACAGACAAGCTACTTCACAGATTTCATGAAATCTCAACTGGAAGACTCCCCTGCACCTTTACAAATGCCTTATCAAACTGGGTAATTTTTGGTGACGTAGCTTTAATCTGCCCTTAATTCTCTAGGTTGACATGCTTTAATTAAAAGGTCTTTTTAATACAGTTAATGGTCAACTTTCTCATCTGTCTATTTGCAATGCAATGATTCCTTAATAGAGCAATGAGGACCTATTGGGTGTTGCACAAACCCAAGACAAAAGAAAATAAAAGGCAATTAAATGACTGAAAAGTTGAACAAATTGAAATAAACTAAGAGTTTATGCAATAAATAAATAATCAAACAATTTGAGCAATTATTAATGAATATTAAAATACAATTTAAATAATCATTATTTCAGCACTAAACCTAAGATTATTGAAATATTAAAATACAATTTAAATAAATATTATTTCTACACTAACCCCAAGAGAATTAAAATACAATTAAAATAAACATTATTTCTATACCAAACCTTTGATTATTACATCGTCATCCAAGTAGATATGTTCTTAGTATGTACTGGGTGGGGCACTTTCAACATTGGCGTCACTGAAGCGTTCAGGGATGTTCAAGGGCAGGAGAGGGACTATGGAAACTACCAACACCCTGACTAGCAGTGCTTGTACTTGGTCCTAAGTTCCTATACCTCAGTCCAAGTCTCACAAGTCTTAGTTGAATCAGTCTTCCTGTGCTCTGGTAACTTTCTCCTCCTCCTTTTAGGGGGGGAGGTGGTATCAAGTCCGAAGGCTTAGCAAGAGACGAGAAAGGAGATACAGGAAGGCAAGCAAGTACAGTCAGCCCTTTGTCTTTACAGGGGTTAAGTAATAGACACAACCGCGAAAAGCGAAAATACTCGAATAATTGGTGTCCTTTGGTTGATGAACTCTTAGTACCTCTAACCAACTAATCACTGCCTACATGCAGTCGCCTAACACCACAAACAATGGGATTTTGATGAAAGAAAAATTAATTTTTGGGTGAGATAGCCATGTCGTCCTGATGGAAGTTCCTTCTGGCAACTTATACGGTATAATATTTCTGCGATTCATATTACAAGAGAATTACTGTCAGGTATCATGGGGTTCTAACCCTGGAAACGACTATCCGAAGATATTGTGTATAATCAGGGACGTATCCAAAGATAACCAGAGATATCTGCACCCCAAACACCTTTCCCAATCTAGTCCACAAAAGGGTAGGATAAGTAAGGACCCGTTACACATCCTATCACCTTCCAGCGCTCCTATACAGTCCCGCTTCTCATTCCTTTGATCGCAGCTGGTGGCTACAGTGCGGTTGATTTTTGTGGGTGCTTTTTTCGCAGTTTTTGAAGAATTATCTATGAAATGGCTTCCTCTTCTTCGTCAAAGGAGGGATCTTCGAAGGAGATGCATTGTTTTATAGTAGTCCCATAATTATAATGTATGTTATATAACTAATTGTAAAATAAAATACTATACAAAATTGTATTCTTAGATCCTTTCCTTAAAAACTCTGTCCAAATAATCTATAACATTAAATGAAGTGCTAGTCAATTTCAATCTATGTTTTTCACAATCAAAAAGCCTTAAAACTTAGCTATTCAACTCTATTATGAAGTTATATATAATTTAGCTTTGATTAATTTTCACTTTAATATAATTTACCTCTACCACTTCTTTACATTAAATTCTAATATATTATCCCTTAACTATTTTCCTTTTATCATTTCTAATTATTAATTATTCTCAGCTTATTATTACCCTTTAATAATATCTGATACCTTCCTGCAAAATAAGTTACAAGACTTTTAGTTTAAATAAATGAAATAAAAAAATCATAGTCAATATTTGGTGAAATATCAATATTTTATTCCATTCTTCCTTCTTTGTTTGCTTTTCAGTTCTCGTATTCGCACATTCTTATTGTTCACTATAAACTTTTTTCTGGGTATTATCTTTATTCCTTATTTCTTTTTAACAGTTTTAATTCTATTTAATGCAGATTTTAGATATTTAGGATATTCTTTCCTGAAACTGTGAGCTCTATTGACAAACATCTGGCTTTTTCTATTTTTAGCCATGCTCCCACTAAAGCTTACATCGACTTGCTTGTTTTATGAAGAAATTTTTTCCTTTCCCTTCGTTTTTTTTAAAGAAAAAACTTGAAATTTTTATAAAATGAAATCTCTCTAAACATAGCGTAAGTGAAAAAAAAATTTAATTTGCTCTGTTCTGCTTTTCATGATTTTTCAGTTTTTTAAAGAAACATTGTGGTATGAACTAGCAGTCATAATAAAAAAAAAAAGTTCAACAACTTTGGTTGATTAACAAGCTAGAACTGGCTGTGATTGTAATTCTAAAAATATTTCTTAAAAAAAAGTGCAAATGTTTTTGTTAACAAATAATTTGGGAAATGATTATCGTAAATTCTATACAAATTCTAATTCCCTTATTTTTCTTCACTCAAATCTTTTCATAGAAATTATTCAAGCATACGATAATCCAATTTCAAAAAATCTTTTACCTTTTTTCATAGCGAGAAAGAGCGAGAGAGAGAGAGAGAGAGAGAGAGAGGGAGAGAGAGGTTTTTTGGACAGCTTTCAATGTCCGTCTAGGCTTTCCTGCACCTGTACACAGAGTCAACAAGACCTCCAGGAAACATACCTAGGCAGCAGAGGGACAAGAGCACAGCTAATTGTCCTGACCAGTGGTGTTTATATGCAAAGGCAGGTACCCCAGGGCCTCCTACCTGACCCCGGGGAAGGTTTCAGTACAGCGCTACTTCCCCCACAAAAACATGTAGAGGAACTGGAAGGAGACTAACGACAATCCTCCAGATCTATCACCCTGTGCCCCAGAGATTTCATCCTCCTCTTCCTGTCGGAAGGCATCTCCTTAGCATGGTAAGAAGCAACCATGCTTCTACTTCACCAGTGCTGAGAATTTCCTGGTTGCAGACCAACTCCCAGTAACCAGCATCAACTGATCTGCCACAACTAAGAACATGTCCTGGGGCATCACCACACAGCTCTCTTCTCCCGGCAAGGGGAGAGATGCAAAAGGGCAAGAAAACTTCTGGTTTATATCATCTGCTAGAATTTCTAGGAGGTTCTCCACCCTCGTGGAGCCACCAATTCCAGCGGCAGGCCTCAGCATGTCCAAGTACTTGCAAGAGTTATCTGCCAATACAATGGAGGGAGAAATTTGGGCAATAGGTAGAATGAGGTATTACCTTTGCTAGAAGGACGCAATAATGCTATCTCGCTCAAAGAACTCGCATAGTGAATGGCAGCAGACTTCTCACCTGACGGAGGGATGAAGGAGCTTGAAAGTTTCTTAGCCATCAGCTTGGGTGTACCCAAGACCAACTGAGAAGAATCTCTCTTAGACTACTACTTCCCGTTCTTTCTAGGCTCTGACCACTGCACCAAAGGCCATTCCTTACACTCACAAAAAAGTAAAGTCCAGCGAACAGTCATGACCACTGCAGAAACTACATAGGTGATGAGGGTCGACTTTTGAGTTACTCGCATACTGGCCACAACCTTGGCCGGACTTTCCAGGACACAACTGCATGTCCGACCACGGAGCTGACATCATCAACAGGAATAAAGTAACCTGAAAAAGGAGAAGCAAACTGTCGGAAAATAATCTAAAATAGGATGCCAAGAAATAAGTCTATAGGTCGGTGGCCAAAATCAAAGTGTAGGCAGTGCTCCCTGTTGGATGGCAGGGTTCCCCCATTCACCAACCAGCTGTTTACCTCATTAAAGCTTACAGTAGTGGCTGCTCTAGCTCTACTGAAGTCATACTCATATCAAAAGGTAAAAATATTTGTATTAGGAATAGGAACAAATGGTATTATTGGGTGGCTCTTGCAATTAATCTGATTTATTCCCCTGTTGAGACATGCGGATTGATTGAATTTTTGCATCAAAGTAGCTGAACATTTCATGATCCTAGAAATTTTCAAAAACGTGAGGACCCATGGAGATCGGGACCATCATGATAAAACAGTAACTTCAAGGCAGTTAGGAGATAATAGAAATAAAAATTGCCTAGTCTAGAGATGAAGCATTTAGGCTGGATCAAAACATACAGTATAAGGTTTAGAATAAATTTAGCCTATGCTACATTCTGACCAACATATGCTTTTCTCATATATTTTAGAGGTCTACACTAATTCAGGTTTTAATATTTTATAACTTTAGGCTTTAGGCCCCAACTACAGGAGGGAGGGAGAAAATATCGGTGCAGTATTATTTCACCATTACCAAAGATAATACTGTACTGTCATGAACAACGAGCAAGGTTGCATTGTCCTAAGTCAGTAGATCAGTGGAAAGGAAGGTTTTGGAGAAGCTTCACTCTCACAATGACTAGGAACACAGCTTCCTAAGCTGAATTAGGCTAAGGAACATACAGTTACGGCAGTTACTAATGCTGTTTTGTTCCTATACAAACAACAACCCTCGTCCTTTAATAGTAATAGGTTTACGCCTTGGATTGAAGTCGGCTATCAAAATCTATACCGAGGTGTCAGTAATTACTCGCTAACTAGCTGTTCAAGTTTTTTGCTTTTTCTTCCAGTATATTCCTAGCATTGTAGCGTGCGGGGGAATTTAAGGAGGAAATAAGGTTTGTTTAATCCATCACGAGTGTGGATCATGAGGTAATGTCATCGTATCTGAGTAATTAATCATCACAGTAGGAGAACTTCAAGTTATTCCTCAACTAGGGCACACCTTTGTCTCTCAGCGCCAACAAGAGGATCCATATGTTCATCCGACTTAGAGTACATTCCCAGTTACTATTGCTAGTGTTCAAGTAAAGCCTTACTAAACTTGCTAGACTTAACATGGCAACAGCCCAAAATCCCATTAAAAATAATGCAGCCGGAGTCGAAATTGGATGAATCCATGATAATTCAATTTCTAACCAAATACAAGAACCGTATACTTTCCTTTGCAACATCTTGATTTTTATCTATATCCGACCTTGAATATTGGGGTAAACCAACCATTTATGAGTTCTTCTATCCCCCCGTACAAAAAATTATCGGCGGATCCCAATGAGAATCTGGGGTTTTTGGGTGGGTAAACACCAAAAATGAGTTATTAACAGCAGCAGATTTTTAGAAATGCATAATCTATATAACCATTAGGAAAAACATAGTTCATGTAAGTGGCATGAAATTAAAAAACCATAATAACCTATAATTGCTATAACGCCTGTCGAATGGTTTTTCTTCGGCCGTAGCTCAAAATTAAATAAGCTCTCGCTGCTTCTCTATTCTGACAACGAGTAAATGGATATGTTGCGCACACCATCAGTGTAAGTCACTATTAAAACATTATCGTTACTTATAACATATAACGCGTTCCTCAAATGGTTTTTGTTCCGCCGTAGATTGCATTGCTAGCAAATAAAAGATTATCACATTGCTCCTCTGTTCTGGCAAGCGGTACGTGGATGTACTGCGTACACTAACTATGTGAATCATTATTTCAATGATATTTTTTTACCTTTCAGATCAACAATGGCATAGTCTTAAATATAATCAATTGCCGAAATAGATGAAATTAGACAAAATACTGAAACTGATTGAACGCCCCCCTAGAGGACTTCCTAGGACGGTAGTCATCCTGGAACTGATGTGGAGGAGGAACCAGGAGCTGTTGTAAAACAACATCCCGAGATGCATAAATACTTGGGATATCTTAATTGGCTCAAAAATCCAACTATGGATTGTCATGGGAAACTAAGAAAAGTTGCATTAAGAAAATGAAAACAATGCATGTGCGCTAATTAGCAATCAATCTCCCAAAAGAAAATAATGGACTTGGACAATGATATGGTGTTAAAATTATAATCGATCGATAATGCCAACATAGCCGGCACTCATTATTTCTTGCAGTGAAACTCCATTCAGCTAAAAATTAAAGAATTATATAGAATTAACCCAGAATTATTTGATTTGTTACATAAAAAAAAAATTTACATATCTGCCTGCTTGCTTTTGTGAGGTCTTATACTCTGTGACCACTGCAGTTAGGCCTATTCAGCCTCAACAAAATCAACCAAAAAACCATTTTATAACAAACGCATTTGGTATAATTTAGGATTCTAGGTCAGCTATCTAGCTAGCACACAGATCTATCGTAGCCCTCCTCTTGATGGCTGAAGTTTAGCTCTACCAGTAGTAGATTCTGGAGGCTAATACAACAGCTCAAGTTTATAGCAAATTAAGCTTATTCTATTACATGCTACTGTAGCAGGTGTGAGCTACCGTGGTATAACTTTAGTCGTGCGATGTTTAGAGGTGAATTTGAGGTGGGATGGTCATAGGGTGAAGCCCTTAGTAAGGACATGATGTCCCAGGCTAAGGGGGACAGGAGTGTTTGATATTCAATAGCGTCGGTGCACGGGTAAAGATTTACCAGCTATTATGCCCGGTATACGAATACAAAAAGGATACCGGAATTCGAGTTATTTCATTCGGTTTTCACATATCTGACAAAGTATAAGGTGATTTACCTTCTCAACAAGCAAAAGCAATTCGGAAATATGATGCGTAGATATACAAATGAGGCATTTTAACCTCAAAAACGTCAAAACTTTAAAAGCCTTGTCTTAGACAAAGCAAACTTACCTTCGAGAGTTGTACGGCATTTCTGTCAGATGTGATGTTATACCTTTTTTCTCAAAACGAAATTAGGAAAATGTACGCGCTTAAATAAGGCCGGAAATTTCCACGACGAGAGTTACTTGAATAGTCTTTTGAGAGACTGTGTAACAATTTTGACGGAGTGTTTGGGAAATCACCATAGCCAGCCCATCAGGCATCAAGGCGAGTGTTTACCTTCGTCTTCTTTCCTTTTTGGTTTCAGAATGCAGACAACAAGGTCACTTGGTACAACATTAAACTTCTTTATACTTTTCTATTGCTTTGAATTATTCAGTTATCACGATTTTAAATGTCATTAGAATTAGCATAAAAATACTGAAATGTATTAAAAGAGAAGTTATTTATCAATCACACCTTATGTTAGCTACTGTGCGCCTAGACATTATAATAAACTGCCAACTGAAATGAAGGATTTAAAGGGAGCAATTGAATTTAAGAAGAAACTAAAGACATTACTTTTCACAAGATCATGTGATTTGGAAGATACTACAATCAAAGAATTATATAAGTTATAATGAAAATCTTTGGTTACATTATTAATATGGACCCGCCCGAGAAGTAGTTCACTCGACTTCAGTGGAGGGTTGGATTTAAACCCAAAACAAGTAACAAGTAAGTATTGCTCGCTTACCATTAAATCGTCACTGTCAAAGCACTCACAGAATAAGAAAGTCTCCAATTTCCTATTTAAAGCCTTAATATCTTCAATCATTCGGATGTCTTGTGGGAGCTTATTGTATAGCCTAGGGGTCGCATATTTAAAGGATCGAAGTAAGCCCACAAGTGTTAACTAGTAAATTATAATTAATGCTTTGGTGACAGGAAGTCAGGCTTATTATAATACTTATTTGGAAAATTATGTTAATCATTGTAACTATAATTATGCAATCCCTTGTAAAAAAAAATTCACTTATTTCTTCTTACAACCAAAATACAATATTGTACGCCTATCGTCAGCAAATTGTCATGGGTTTCTCTCAATTTGTTTACTTGTTTGTAATACAATGAAAGATTTTGTACTAAGATATATAATTATAATCTCTCATGGTCAGTTTTGTCTGGTTTTATATTCACTTAATATTTTTGTGTCGATTCATGTCAAATTCACATTCCATTTTTTTTTCAAATATGTACAGTAGATGTGATAAAATTGATGTGAAATTTTCATGGGTAAAAATCTTTGACCACGACCTATAAAATATCTCTAGCCTTTTTTAAAGATAATACGGCGGTTTTGCTTTATAAAATATCAAAGCTGATAACTTATTATCATTCACGAAGGCATGTGCCCAACGTGAGTATTTTGAACCGTTACTACGCAATTATATTTGGCTATTACCGGATAATCAATGTAGGGCAGACTTATAGGATGAGCAAAATGAATGAATTCGGTAACAGCAAAAATTGTGCAATTTAAGCAAATATCCTTGTGCTCTATAATCCCATCTCATATAAAAAGAAGTGTAAACAAGAATTGTCGATGCGTCTTTGTTTCTGGTGAGACGAACCGATACTAGAGAACATATATCGGTTGTACGGTGTAGAACTCATTTGCCGTACGAATTTTAAGCACTGCCTCTAGATTTTGACGCTTGTTATTCATTTGTTTTATTTCCTACTGAGGATATATCACAAATAAAATTTTGCTCCTGGGAGATCTACGACATCGAATTAACAATTATTTTAAATATAAAAGTAAAAGTATAAAGAATTATAGATACTATTACATGGCGGACTATAAAGAAACATTATAAATTACTTTGATTCCAGATATCAATTTCAAGGTCTCAACATATATCTGAAATACATTTATATTTGGTAATCACAAATTACTTATAAAGTTAGAAAAACATTTTGTATACGTTTCATTTAGAGGCTAATGAGCCCCATAATATAAACGGATTTCACACCCACTCGATTGTATCATTAAATATTGGCTTATTCATTTACTCACTTAGTCACACACACACACGCGCGCGTAAGATTATAAAAATTAAAATGACACTTTCTCTAACAAAAAAGTATTTAATCAGATGGCCCTATACCAGTATTAACTTATGCATCAGAAACTTGGACCCTTTCTAAAGCCTTAGAACATAATTCAAAGAGATATGAAAAGAATAATGATAGTATTAACACTTATATACCTGACAACACGGAGATTATCAAATAATTCTTCTTCTCTCAAGTGGTTAACTACTGCACTGTAATTGTTCAGTGGCTGCTTTCCTCGTGGTAAGGGTAGAAAAGACTCTTTATTAGCTATGGTAAACAGCTCTTCGAAGAGGACATTCCAAAATCAAATCATTGTTCTCTAGTCTTGGGTAGTGCCATAGCCTCTGTACCATGGCCTTCTACGGTCTTTAAGTTAGAGTTCTCTTGCTTGAGGGTACACTCGGGCATGCTATTCTGTCCTATTTCTCTTCCTCCTATTTTTTGAAGCTTTTAAAGTGCATGTATAAAAAGCATAATTTAATGTTGCCACTGTTCGTAGTATATTTCATGTTCATTGTTTATTACTTCTCTTGTAGTTTTTATTTTTTTTTTACTTTCCTCACTGGGATATTTTTTTCCTGTTGGAGGCCTTGGGCTTATAGCATCCTGCTTTTCCAAGTAGGGTTACAGCTTAGCTCGTAAATATATATATGTATGTATATATAAATATATATATATATATATATATATATATATATATATATATATATATATATATATATATATATATATATATATATATTGCAAAATACTATATAATAACTATATATAAATACATTGTAGATATGGTTTTCTATTTTATTCATAATAGATTCTTGTTATACATTGCCCGAAGAGCTCAGCTCCACATAGGCTTGGACTGAATCTGAATTTTTTTAAATAATACTAATGTAATTTATTTTCTACCCAATAAAATTTATTATTATTATATTCTAAAATACCATTAAAAAAATCTTGCCTCTTTATACACGTGCTGCCATCTATGGTGTAAAATGTTAACACTTTCACGGTGTTGGGTCTCTTCTGCGCCTATTAACACGCTGCCTTCCTTCACACGGAGACCACTGCCGAGTAAAGGTATACCGAAGAGTTCTGAAAAATTGTATCATATTTGTCGTGTGTATGCACAATACTGACCTCGGAAATACACTGTACTTGTAAGACAAGCTTGTTCATTGTTTTATTTCAATTACAGATGTCTACTACGGCGGCAAAAGAAGTAGTACCTTCAGTACAAGTGTTCGGCAGGAAGGTGAGTAGAATCTTGCCATGTTATGATCAGAGAGGAATTTAATTTGACCTGTAACCGATATAATCTAAAAGTAATTTAAGTTATAGGGAGCTAAATGTACTCTAGGTACCATTTGTTAGGTGGATATTATCTTTATTTCGACTTTATTGGGAGTAATTAATTTGAAATCGTGTTAATTTATATCCTTATGGACATAAGGCATGTATTTGTTCAGGCCTTATTCCCGCGTTATTATTTTTTATTATGCCGGTTGATCTGAATTTGACATTAGATTGTTACAGGATCATGGCATATTGGTCCAAATGGCTCCATTAACCCCAGATTTGAATTTTCTAGTGTACAACCGTTCATTTGACCTACTCCCGAGCAATAAAATTGAAGAACCACTCAGTAATTTGGGTATTTGTTTACAAAACTACTCTCTCCATGTACGGCCAGATTATGCAAAGCAATTTTGTAATTTGCTTCAATTAAATCCATAGGTACTATGAAAATTAATATGTATGGTGGTGCCATATTCGATGGAAGAGGCTTTTCTTGGTATGTATTGTGGAGCAGGGCAGTGGTTATTGTTAGGATGCTCCTCTCTCACAGGCCCTGCCGCCCTCAAAACTAAGGCGATTTAGTATGACTTTGAGGTTATTTCTTTACTTATAGGTATTATCGTAATAGATGGACTACATGTTCCAGGAGCCTTTGTATATCACCGGCCAGTTCCTCATGCTTTGATTAAAAATGAACATCAACTAACTTAAACTTTTCCCCCTAACCTACAAGCCGTGGCCTTACCTACATAACTATAGGGGGCTAACGCCCACCTGCCGACCCCCTTACACTGCCGTATTTTAAGTTAGCCATAATATTACCTTGGCTGCTATCATACATATAACCCCCCCCCCCCCCCCCCCGCTGGTTCCACAGATAAGATACAATTGGCCGGCCATTCTGAGAGCTCCTCTCTTAAAAAACACATTACTTCTACCTACCTAAGCCATAGATTTGGTGAGATGGGTATGACGGCGGCCATGCCCCCCGTAACTTCCTCATTTTTAACATTATCACTTGAAATACTGACATCCCCTTTAGGAAAGTAGGAAGGGACACGGCCTGTAGGTTACGTTAGTTGGGAAGTTTGTTTGGTGATGTTTTTAAATGCGGTAGGTTTTTTGTTATAAGTTGGTGACATGATACGGAAAGGGGGTACCTGGTTGGGTTGTTTGTAAAAATTAAATCTTAGGTAGTCACCTGGGTTTACTTTAGTATACGATTGGAATAATTTATATCACGTCTGGTGTAGGCCAACAAAAACACCTAATGCGTGCTATTGAATTAGAAATTTCCAAATAATTGTCGGGCCAAAGCTATGTTGTATATTACTCGTGCATTTCTAATGTAATAAGTTCGGACAAACATTTAGCTTTATTAAAATAATTGCTGTGACATGTTCATTGTCACAATATAATACCCATAAGTTAAAAGGGGAATGGAATTGTATGTTTTTGGCTGCCGACATGTGTTGTAATGTTTGACTTTGGGTACCATTTCTCTATTAGCGTGGATTTTCTAATCAAATGTTTCAAAACCCATCTGACCTTGTGGTAAGATTATAGAATAGTAGGGGTGTGTATATGATAGCGGCCACCTGTACGGCTAACTTAGTGTGTAAGGGGCTCCGCAGAAGGTGATGCCCCGTTAGGTATATAGGTAAGGACATGGCTTGTAGGTTAGGTTAGGGGGTTGAGGTTAGGTTAGTTGATGTCCGTTTTTAATTAACGCTCCGAATAGTGCAATAAATGATTTAGACCATGAATCTTTTAGTGTTTTGAATTTTTTTTTTACCATTTATAGCAGAAATCCATAAGTCTTTTAATAATATTGGATAGACTACTATAAATGAAATGCTATGATATAGTCATTAGTAATGTTTGAAACCTTAAAAATATAGTTTACCAGTCTTTATTTATCTTAACTAGTTAAACCAATTTGGTTTCTGGCAATCATCGCAATAGAACAGTTACCATAATCAAAACTCAGTGATGTAAACAATACATTATCAAAACACTTAAGCTTAGTTCTGACAGGCTTTTGGACGCATAGAAAATTACCTTTTTTTTTCAATCACTTATATTATAAAACAATTGTATCACTCGTTAGTATCTCCTCACCTAAATTACTGCAATACGGCGTGGGGGAGTAGTAGTAGAAATGTCTTGCAACCATTAATTGTAATTCAAAAAAGACTGGTAAGAATCATAAGCTCCAGTGATTACTTAGCTCATACATCGCCACTTTTCCGGTCTCTCTCGATATTGAAGCTGGAAGACAATTATAAGCTCTCCTTAATGAATATGATGTTCCAAACACTTATTTTGAACAAATTTCCAGATTTAAGACGAAAAATAATTCAGGAACAATCAGTTCATCCATATGGAACAAGAAATTCAAACTTAACTCTCCCTTTCATACGTATTAATAGATGCGAGCAATCGTATCTATACCAAGGTATTAAACTTTGGAATACTCTGCCCGCTTATCTAAAGGCACTGCTTAGCGTTCGGTCTTTTAAGAAATCATATACAAATCTCCTGTTATCTGGGTATTAAGCTTTATTAATGAATATTTATACTTGCCTACCTAACCACAACGCAAGTATGTTTCATTGTTTAGAATATTTTTTTATTTGTAAAACTAGTTCTTTTACTGAGTTTTTTGCTTAATATCTACAATTTTTTCAATGTATATACCATTAGCTTTCATATACCATCTTTCCTTATCATATAAATATGCATTTCCATTTGTTTTTAGGCTAAGATTCTCATTTATATGTATCTATTTGTATACATATGATTATGTATATGTATGCGTACATTTTGTATATCTATATCCATATTTACTTTATTTTTTATTTTTACTTAATTGATGATATTATTTTGTTGTATTATTGCCCGAAGAGCTCTGCTCCACATGGGCTTGGACTGAGTCTTTTTTTCTTTTTGTAAATCTTTGAATGTAAATATTTTTTGTCCAATAAACATTATTATTATTATTATTATTATTATTATATTTACTTGTTTGGTAGGCCAAATTTATACTGATGGTCTTTGCCTTATCTCGTATTTGTTACGTTTTGTGTTGCCTCTCTGGTCTAGCATTTACAATAGTTTATAACTTTTTGACAAGGTCGTTTGAACATGTACATGTTGCAAATTCAGTCTTGCTCGATGCAAGATAAAACAAAAAAATGAATGGCCTTTCTGTCATAGTACTTGAAATTATTGTATAATGACGTTGAATATCAATCAATTAGGACAAGTTAGGGCCTTTTGGTTAGTACACATCCTGTGTCAATATCCTTAGAAGTAGTAGCTTTAGAAAACTAATTTGCTACTTCCTTTAATACTTTGTAATTAAGAATGTTCATAACTTGCTGTCCAGGCACAATTTTACTTGTGCAACCCAAGGGGGAATCCCTAGTTGCATCTTGGTGCTGAATTGCCTATCTGGTCCCAGTGCTTGGTTTTATAGTGCGATTCATAAATCCAATTAATTAATTATTACTTAACTTTTTAACCCTTTTACCCCCAAAGGACGTACTGGTACGTTTCACAAAAGCCATCCCTTTACCCCCATGGACGTAGCGGTACGTCCTTGCTAAAAAAATGCTATAAAATTTTTTTTTTTTTCATATTTTTGATAATTTTTTGAGAAAATTCAGGCATTTTCCAAGAGAATGAGACCAACCTGACCTCTCTATGACAAAAATTAAGACTTTTAGAGCAATTTAAAAAAAATGTACTGCAAAATGTGCTTGGAAAAAAATAACCCCTTGGGGGTTAAGGGTTGGAAATTTCCAAATAGCCTGGGGGTAAAAGGGTTAATTTTTGTTGTCAAGATGAATGTTCTTGATTATGATTATAGGGTCAGGAAAATTTTTTCAGATTCATAAATCCAATTCATTAATTATTATGTACATAACTTTTGATTTTTGTTGTCAAGATGGAAAAATTTTGATTAGCAAATTATTGGGGATGGCTTCATTCCTGAAAATTTATATTCCCTGTTAACAAAAACAATGGTACCTTCTGGTTAGCTGATCATTATGGATGGCAGCTAGGGTGTAGAGAAAAAAAAAATTATGACTGATGCTCCAACAATGATACTTGAGGCATTAGTTTTAAAGTCTAGTTAATTTTATGCAAGGACTACCAGCATTATTATTTAAGTGCTTTTCAAATAAGATATGACTATGCTGAGGTTTATGTCATTTGCATTTCAGAAAACTGCCACAGCTGTTGCCCATTGTAAGCGTGGAAATGGGTTACTCAAGGTAAATGGCCGCCCTCTTGAGCACATTGAACCCAGAACCCTCCAGTACAAGCTTATGGAACCTGTCCTCCTCCTCGGTAAGGTACGTACGAAAGCAACTTTTTGTCTTATATGACCTTATTCATTAATATGGACCTCAATTTGCCATTAATGGTTTTTTTTTTTTTTCCTCATTCAATTTGACTGTGATTGTTCAACTTATATAATGAAGGAAATAACATATAATTATGAATTTAACTATTTGTATATCTATTATTACCCAAGAATATAGAATTTATATTTTGAAATTAATTTATTGTACTACAGCTTACTCAGTAAAGGGTGAGAAAATAAATTTTCCTTTTGAAGTTATATAATATAATGTATTTGTAAAAAAAAAAAAAAAGTTTGTTAATACTGGCTGTCTTTAACTATATATATTTTGATACAATTTTTTTTCCCTCAGGAAAAGTTTTCCAATGTGTCCATAAGAGTTCGAGTTAAGGGTGGTGGACACACATCCCAGATTTATGCCATCCGTCAAGCTATTTCAAAGTCTCTGGTAGCTTACTATCAGAAATGTAAGTACTGTATTTTTTCTATAACATGTTTCGTAATTTAAGACCAGGTTCATCTCCAAACACAGAAGTATCAAAAATTTTCAGGGTACAGCTATATTAACCCTTTTACCCCCGGGGTATTTGGAAATTTCCAACCCTTAACCCCCAGGGGTTATTTTTCTCCCAGCACATTTTGCAGTATATTTTTTTTAAATTGCTCTAACAGCCTTAATTTTGGTCATAGAGAGGTCAGGTTGATCTCATTCTCTTGGAAAATGCCTGAATTTTCTCAAAAAACTACCAAAAAATATGAAAAACAAATTTTTAATGCATTTTTTTTGCAAGGACGTACCGGTACGTCCAAGGGGGTAAAGGAATGGCTTTTGTGAAACGTACCAATACGTCCTTTGGGGGTAAAAGGGTTACCATTGCCAACACTATATGAGCTTAAGAACTTGATATGTATGTGCTTTGTCAGTCTGTCACTCCGTACATATGTCCTTCGTCACGTGAGAGTTGCAGTCCTAATTTTTTTTAATCAAGACACCTTTATTTCATGTGAATATTCTAATATATAAATAACGTTCAGTTTAGTTTTCCCCCAAATCTCAAGCAGATAGAGATAAATGAATAGCCGTGACATCACGCCAAATTTTCCTTTTTTTTTTTTTTATCTAGCCATATTTATCATTTTATATAATAAAGCTTAATTACACAAGAAATGCAAAACATATGTTAACATGTATAGTTTCAAGATCATTGCAAATTATTTTTCCAATATTAGAAAATAGTTGAAGCAGAAAGGTTGAGTTATTGGCCTTCAAAGTTTTCAGTAACATGAGTGAACTTTTTACTACACCGTACTTTGCTTATTAACGTAATAATTAGTATTTTTTTTGCATGCAACATTCTAAACATTTATTTATCGACTTTAGATTTAAATTGTCCTGGTTTATTTCTCATCATCATCAGATTTTATAGCTTCACTGATGGGGTGTTATCACAATTTTAAATCATTGAATTGAAAAGGGTTTTACCAGCAATGGTCACCTTCCCTAACCTACTGGTGTCTCAGTCTTGAGTTGACCGGAGGGGTATACAGATGCCAGATATCACAAGATTTTCAGGCACGAAATGAAACGAAAATACTGAAAAAAATACAGAAATAGAGAGTATTTCAGACAGCATGTGGGTTATTCTCTCGCTTGTCTTTGGTTACACCCATATCCCTTGTCACGTGACCAACAAAATGAATAATTATAGTATATAAATCCATGAAAAACTAAAATGAGATTTTAAAAAATCAATGGTTCCTATAGGGTGATCTGGACCTTAATGGAAACTAATTTCAACTGTAATACAATTAACCATTTTACCCCCCAAGCTATTTGGAACTTACCAATCCTTAACCCTCAGCCGTTTTCTTTTTCAACCACGTTTTGCAATATATATTTTTTAAATTGCTCTAACAGCCTTAATTTTCGTCATAGAGAGGTCAGGTTGGTCTCATTCTTTTGGAAAATGCCTGAAGTTTCTCAAAGTTATCAAAAATATGCAATAAAATGTAATTAGCTTATTTTGCAAGGACGTACCAGTACGTCCATGGGGGTCAAGGGATGAGTTTTGTGAAACGTACCAGTACGTCCATGGGGGGGTAAAAGGGTTAAGAAAATTTGGCACTGATGTTGGTTATAAATTACTCTTACAATATTGCCCATTTACTTTTTACAGATGTGGATGAAGCCTCCAAGAAGGAGATCAAGAAAATCTTGATTGATTACGATAGATCTTTGCTAGTTGCTGATCCAAGAAGATGTGAACCCAAGAAGTTCGGTGGTCCAGGTGCCCGCGCACGTTACCAAAAGTCATACCGTTAAGAGCTGCTGGATGGATTGCTTTTTCAATTATATCTTGAAAGGCTATTTCTATTTTATTAACCCTTTTGATATTTATCTTAAGTCCTCTCTTGCAGCCTAGAAACAGGTATAGCAAGAATAAAGTCTGTGGGTTAGTTCAAGTTGAAATGCAAAAATGCTCTCTATTTTTCTACTGAAATTTCTGTAGTTTTTATTATTTAACCATACAACATGCCCATTAAGGTGACCAACATTTCTGCATCCTTTTGAACATCTTGTCCAACTAAGTAACAATTACTTCCTGTAATGCCTCCTAGATGCCAAAATCATCAATCTATTAGCAATATTTGGGATAATCTGTTTTGGAATAGATTTATGGCTTTGCATAGAGTAAAAAAGGCTGAATCTCTTAAATGAATGAGGCAATGACCCCTTAGTTTCTGGTTCATGAGCTTGACGTAATTTGTTAGTACCTTTTTGTGAATGCCTCCAATATTTTCTTAATGCAAGGCTTGGTGTTTCAAATATTGCAGATATGGTAAGGATCACGTATGGATCATACATTTGCAAGTGAACTGACCTCTTGTTATTCTTACTAGCTAAGCTACAACCCTATTTGAAGGAAAAGTAAATGCCTTAAGCCCAATGTCTGCAACAATGAAAAATAGCCCAGTGAGGCAAGGAAATAAGCTACAAGAGAAGTAATTCACAACTAAAACTATTTTAAGAATAAAAATGTTAAAATACTTTCATATTAAAGGTTAAAAAAAGACCTTAAGATTGAATGTACCAAAATAGGATTTGTTAAATCCTTTACCCATCTTTGGAAACTTCCTGTCACATTATGAGTAAGGCTCTCGTGTAAAGGGCTCCAGATGTACCTGTGGCTTTTTTTTGTGTAAGTAATTGGTCAGTTGGTTGACATGGGAATAATTTGCCCATTTGGAGAACTCAATTGAATTTCATATGGCTTTGTTAGGCAAATTTATTTCAATAAACCTATTAACTTTATTTTTCTGATCATATATCATTTACTGTTAAATTCGACTTCCCTTAGATTCATCTTCCCAAAACTTTTAAGAATTAACTCTGAACAATATTGAACTTATCATAGAAAGGAATATTGAACTTATCATAGAAAGGCATATACCGTAATGCAAAATTGAGCAATTGGTAATTAAATCTGCACTAGATATTTAACCACATTTTGTGTGAATCTAGTGATAAAATTGAAGCTATCTCTTGTATTCTGGAAATTTTGAAGAATAATTCAGTTTGGTTCTTTGGATAGCCAAACTTTTGGAATTGTTTTCTTGCGTTTGATTCTTAAATACCATTACAACAGTGTTGTCAGTATATTAAAGATATTGCAACCCTGATTTTTGCAGCATCCTTTCACACAGTTACCTGCATTAGCTATCATTCTACTGTAGTTCATTGCTTTCTTCTGTCTTGCGATAACTGTATGATTGGTATTAGACTGTCGCCAACAGGGAGGTCATTGCAGAAAGAGAATGGGAAAATAACGACCAAAACAGCCAGATCCGGATTTAGACCTTAGGACCTAAGCACTAAAAGAGTTTGTGTAATTCAAAAAGTAAATGCAAGCCTCAAAATTTTATCCACCAAAATCAAAGAAAATGATATTTTCATAAATTTTTTAATATACTTACCCGCTGGTTATATAATGGCTAAAGTCCCTGACGCCTCTGCAGGAAATTCAAAATCTCGCGCGCGGCTTAGCGCAGATATGCCAGGTGTACCCCAGCGCCGTCGCGGTACAACAGGTAGAACTATACTCCACCAATTCAGATTTTCCATGCCCCATGGTCTCTAGAGGGGAGGAGGGTGGGTCTAAAACATATAACCAGCGGGTAAGTGTATTCAAAAATTTTATTATGAAAATATTTTTAAATATAAAACTTACCCGCTGGTTATATAATGGCTGATTGACACCCATTGGTGGCAGGTCAGAGACAGCTGCATAATTGGAAATTCACTTGAAGAGTTACATAAACAACTTAGCGGTTCTTCACCTGATATGGAAGCTGACAGCAATGCTCTGCCTCATTTTGTCTGCTATCCTTAGGAGATCCAGTGATCCACTCAGGGCTGATGATCTCTAGGAGCTGTCAAACGGTACAACCACCTATAACATGACAGGACCTCAACTAATACCCTTGTTCCGGGGGCTCTCTAGGAACAAAATGACCACCTGACTAGGTCAAAGATTGCTGACCAATCTTCACGTACAATCACAAAAATATATATAAGTCCCAAGAGAAAAACAGGGGTACTAGGAATTTAGGGAAATGTAGTGGAAGATGTTTCACCTACTACTGCACACGTTACAAGTGATCCCAAAAATTAGACGTCTTCATAAGAGACTGGATATGGTAAAAGTAAGGATTACCCCTTCACAAGGCTGTATACGTGATGCTTTGCAGAGAACAGTTTACTTTAAAAGTTACAGAAGTTTCTACAGCTCTAACTTCGTAAGTCTTTACTCTTTCAACATCTTATGGTCTGTCACCCAACCGTGTGAAAGAACCTTTGTAATCAAAGTCTATATGAGATGATAGTGTGTTTTAGACATGAATAGCGCAGGCTTCTTGACTCTGCACCCAAGAGTCATGAATAGACTCTTAACTTCTTTGTTCTTGTCCCGATAAAACTTCGTTTTAATCGGGCAAAAAACTCTTCTCAGCCCATCACAAACCAAATTCAAGAGGATAGTGATCCCAAAAGATTTAGGCTATGGATGAGAAAGATGTTTGTTAATGACCAAGAATCCAGGTTGCAAGGTACCTATGTCCATGTTCTTGCTAAAAGAGTGAACTTCACTGACTCTCAACTATGGTAGACTTACTCAGAAAGTCTCCAAAGGTAGGCCTTAATTGGAACAACCCTCTAGATCTTAGGGGTTTTCCGAAATACTGGAGGCAGCTAGACCTAAAGCTTGATGGTTTAAAATAAAGCGTTTATGATCCTGACACAGGTAAAAGGACTAAAGACATGCTTACGGCATGAACCCAACATGGTCCCAGCATGAGTCCAATATGGTTCCTGCATGCTGCCTACACTCAACATGTCGTGAGAGAGAATCAAGGTCTAGAACCGCCTCCCAAAACGCGTCCATATCGGTCGCAAGAAACCGATATTAAAGCTAGGCTTGTTGAAAAGAAGCATCAACAACGTGAACCTCATGCTGTGAGGTTAAGACCTGATCGTGTGTAATCAGCGAGTGTTCAACAAACTTAAAGCCAAAGCTTGACAAGAGGGAGCGCTGGCTGCGAGGCCAGAGAGACGCGGAGGAGAGACAATAGTCTGTTTATACTGCTGTGAGACAAAGACTTGACTGTATGCGACCATAATGTCGCATGTGATTGCATTGCCGTAAGATGTCAGTGTGCTGTATGCGTTCACCTTGTCATGTGGATACAGCATTCTGTGTGTGTCCCACTTGTTGTAAATCTACAGCGTGCTGCATGGAGGCGACAGCATAGCGTCCGGTCATTGACGGAAAGACATAACTGTTTGCCGAGAGTTGTTCACGTGTAGCATGCGTCGGCATGAGAGATAGTACCGCAGACCGCGAAAATGAGACAACTTGTTAAAAGGATCAAATTTGACTGTAAGCATCCAACATACGACTAGACTGGCGTCTGCGTCTGCCGTAAGAGGGAGACCAGACTTCTACAAGCACCCGCTCTAACGCTTCTCGTAACACGAGCATATCTCTGCGAGGAAGCGTTACTAAGCATAGGAGAACTACTGTATGCCTTCTGACACCAATCGGAAAACCATTTCTTTGATCTATGGTAGTCCTTAGACTCTTTTAGGAAAAAATTCTCTCCATCCCAAGAATCGTAAACGCCAAACAGATGAAATAGGCCTCTTTTAGCTCAGACCAAATCTACACTCGTGGGGAAGCGAGTGCGCCAACCCAAGCGTGGGCGAAGACCAGGAGAGAACATTAACCGCAGTCCTGAGAGCGACCCGGGAGAGTCCCTATGACATTTTAAGAGCGCCTTGTGCGCAAACTGAATGTATCCAATGCTGTGAGATACCGTCAACAGTAGTCACTAGACCTCAGAAGAAAGTAATAGACATTTCCCCAAACTGGGGGAGGAGAAGTGTGAACAGAAGCAAACTGAGCACCTTTTCCTCCCGAAGAACTGTCTCTTACACGATTCTGGTGCTGACACGTCGCCTTCCGAAAAGAAAAAACTTCCGGCGAACGTTAGTTACTGCAGGATAAGTTATTAGAAGACATACGACTCCTGAAAGGTCTTGGACATATTGATTGGTGACTACCAAGTCTAGATTTTGCGACCTTCGATGAGAACAAAGTCTTTCCTCCCTGAAAGTGCGTCAGATTCCAGAGGAAGAGCTAGGATTGTATGTGACATGTCTGACTTCCGCTTCTCTCGCGGAAGAAAAAACACACTCGATTGCTTCCTGTTTAAGCATCAAAACACGCCTGCTGCGAGGGTAAGTTCTGTTCGAGTGCATACATGACGAGTAACTTCCTAGTCTGGTAGACAGGGAAAATGTAGTACAAGTGATAGCCTCAGCTGTCTCCTACAAACAACCCTCTAGATCTTAGGGGTTTTCCGAAATACTGGAGGCAGCTAGACCTAAAGCTTGATGGTTTAAAATAAAGCGTTCGTGATCCTGACACAGGTAAAAGGACTAAAGACAAGCTTCCAGCATGAACCCAACATGGTCCCAGCATGAGTCCAATATGGTTCCCGCATGCTGCCTACACTCAACATGTGAGAGAGAATCAAGATCTAGAACCGCCTCCCAAAACGCGTCCATATCGGTCGCAAGAAACCGATATTAAAGCTAGGCTTGTTGAAAAGAAGCATCAACAACGTGAACCTCATGCTGTGAGGTTAAGACCTGATCGTGTGTAATCAGTGAGTGTTCAACAAACTTAAAAGCCAAAGCTTGACACGAGGGAGCGCTAGCTGCGAGGCCCGAGAGACGCGAAGGAGAGACAATAGTCTGTTTATACTGCTGTGAGACAAAGACTTGACTGTATGCGACCATAATGTCGCATGTGATTGCATTGCCGTAAGATGTCAGCGTGCTGTATGCGTTCACCTTGTCATGTGGATGCAGCGCTGTGTATGTGTCCCGCTTGTTGTAAATCTACAGGGTGCTGCGTGGAGGCGACAGCATAGCGTCCGGTCATTGTCGGAAAGACATAACTGTTTGCCGAAAATGAGACAACTTGTTGAAAGGATCAACTTTGACTGTAAGCGTTCAACATACGACCAGACTGGCGTCTGCGTCTCTGACTGCGTGAGGGAGAGACCAGAACTTGCGTCTGAGTCTGCCGTAAGAGGGAGACCAGACTGCTACAAGCACCCGCTCTAACGCTTCTCGTAACACGAGCATATCTCTGTGAGGAAGCGTTACTAAGCATAGGAGAACTACTGTATGCCTTCTGACACCAATCGGAAAACCATTTCTTTGATCTATGGTAGTCCTTAGACTCTTTTAGGAAAAAATTCTCTCCATCCCAAGAATCGTAAATGTCAAACAGATGAAATAGACCTCTTTTAGCTCAGACCAAATCTACACTCGCGGGGTAGCGAGTGTGCCAACCCAAGCGTGGGCGAAGGCTTGGAGAGAACATTAACCGCAGACCTGGGAGAGTCCCTATGATATTTCAAGAGCGCCTTGTGCGCGAACTGAATGTATCCAATGCTGTGAGATACCGTCAACAGTAGTCGCTAGACCTCAGAAGAAAGTAATAGACATTTCCCCAAACTGGGGGAGGAGAAGAAGTGTGAACAGAAGCAAACTGAGCACCTTTTCCCCCCGAAGAACTATGTGTCTTACACGATTCTGGTGCTGACACGTCGCCTTCTTCCGAAAAGAAAAAACTTCCGGCGAACGTTAGTTACTGCAGGATAAGTTATTAGAAAACATACGACTCCGGAAAGGTCTTGGACATATTGATTGGTAACTACCAAGTCTAGGTTTTGCATCCTTCGATGAGAACAAAGTCTTTCCTCCCTGAAAGTGCGTCAGATTCCAGAGGAAGGGCTAGGATTGTATGGGGCATGTCTGACTTCCGCTTCTCTCGCGGAAGAAAAAACACACTCGATTGCTTCCTGTTTAAGCATCAAAACACGCCTGCTGCGAGGGTAAGTTCTGTTCGAGTGCATACATGACGAGTAACTTCCTAGTCTGGTAGACAGGAAAACGTAGTACAAGTGATAGCCTCAGCTGTCTCCTACAAACAACCCTCTAGATCTTAGGGGTTTTCCGAAATACTGGAGGCAGCTAGACCTAAAGCTTGATGGTTTAAAATAAAGCGTTCGTGATCCTGACACAGGTAAAAGGACTAAAGACAAGCTTCCAGCATGAACCCAACATGGTCCCAGCATGAGTCCAATATGGTTCCCGCATGCTGCCTACACTCAACATGTGAGAGAGAATCAAGATCTAGAACCGCCTCCCAAAACGCGTCCATATCGGTCGCAAGAAACCGATATTAAAGCTAGGCTTGTTGAAAAGAAGCATCAACAACGTGAACCTCATGCTGTGAGGTTAAGACCTGATCGTGTGTAATCAGCGAGTGTTCAACAAACTTAAAAGCCAAAGCTTGACACGAGGGAGCGCTAGCTGCGAGGCCCGAGAGACGCGAAGGAGAGACAATAGTCTGTTTATACTGCTGTGAGACAAAGACTTGACTGTATGCGACCATAATGTCGCATGTGATTGCATTGCCGTAAGATGTCAGCGTGCTGTATGCGTTCACCTTGTCATGTGGATGCAGCGCTGTGTGTGTGTCCCGCTTGTTGTAAATCTACAGGGTGCTGCGTGGAGGCGACAGCATAGCGTCCGGTCATTGACGGAAAGACATAACTGTTTGCCGAAAATGAGACAACTTGTTGAAAGGATCAACTTTGACTGTAAGCGTTCAACATACGACCAGACTGGCGTCTGCGTCTGTGACTGCGTGAGGGAGAGACCAGAACTTGCGTCTGAGTCTGCCGTAAGAGGGAGACCAGACTGCTACAAGCACCCGCTCTAACGCTTCTCGTAACACGAGCATATCTCTGTGAGGAAGCGTTACTAAGCATAGGAGAACTACTGTATGCCTTCTGACACCAATCGGAAAACCATTTCTTTGATCTATGGTAGTCCTTAGACTCTTTTAGGAAAAAATTCTCTCCATCCCAAGAATCGTAAATGTCAAACAGATGAAATAGACCTCTTTTAGCTCAGACCAAATCTACACTCGCGGGGTAGCGAGTGTGCCAACCCAAGCGTGGGCGAAGGCTGGGAGAGAACATTAACCGCAGACCTGGGAGAGTCCCTATGATATTTCAAGAGCGCCTTGTGCACGAACTGAATGTATCCAATGCTGTGAGATACCGTCAACAGTAGTCGCTAGACCTCAGAAGAAAGTAATATACATTTACCCAAACTGGGGGAGGAGAAGAAGTGTGAACAGAAGCAAACTGAGCACCTTTTCCCCCCGAAGAACTATGTGTCTTACACGATTCTGGTGCTGACACGTCGCCTTCTTCCGAAAAGAAAAAACTTCCGGCGAACGTTAGTTACTGCAGGATAAGTTATTAGAAAACATACGACTCCGGAAAGGTCTTGGACATATTGATTGGTAACTACCAAGTCTAGGTTTTGCATCCTTCGATGAGAACAAAGTCTTTCCTCCCTGAAAGTGCGTCAGATTCCAGAGGAAGGGCTAGGATTGTATGGGGCATGTCTGACTTCCGCTTCTCTCGCGGAAGAAAAAACACACTCGATTGCTTCCTGTTTAAGCATCAAAACACGCCTGCTGCGAGGGTAAGTTCTGTTCGAGTGCATACATGACGAGTAACTTCCTAGTCTGGTAGACAGGGAAAACGTAGAACGTCATTCTCGTCAGGGAACAGCATTCTGATACGCAGAAAACAGTTACAAGATCCAGGATACCATAGCGATGACGAACTGATCGCTTCAAGACATTCCAACTTTGCTCTTTTCAAGATACTATGTCGCATGGTTGTGATGTCGTAGCTCGACAATCGTAGGCGAAGAAAAGAGCCTTACTTCATCATTCCAAAGTGGAGAAGGGACGTCTTGGACTGCATCAAAAGTATCGTTCGGCGGAACAAACGTTTAATGCACAAGGTCCGCGAAGCACCTCAGCCTACCGACCTTCCTTCTCCCAAGGGTTAGAACGTAAGGAAGAGGTATAGGAATAGGGGCAAGGTGAACACAAACAAACACCTCCTCCAGAGCACTGCGCTATGTTTACGAGTCACTAACAAGAGAGGTTTAAAAACATAATACATTAAATCATAAAAGAACTGCCCGTGGTGAGAGATATACTTTTACGTTCTATTCTCATAAAGGCCTTAATACCCCTTCTGCTGTTGCAGCTGCAAGCGCTGCATCAATCTCTACAGTAAGGTTTGTTATTTTTCTGAGAATGATTCAATGTTAATTTATTTATTTATTTTACCATTAATTTACTGGGCCATCGTTCCCTAAAGGAGCCCTTTGGGTTAAAGCATCTTGGTTTCCCAACTAGGGTTGTAGCTGGCTAGTAATAAAAATAAAATCAAATAAATATCGATACCATCAACTCAACTAGCAAAAACTCTGAAGTTGGAACGAGGAGCAGCAGGTAAAAAAATATGAGAGAAACTCTTTAGAAAAATTTTCATGAGTTTCTGAAAGTTATTCCCTTCCTTTTACAATCTCTATCCTAGGAAGAGAAGTTTTGATTCTTAGGAATCCACTCCTTATGATTCTGAATTCAGACCTCAATACTTAGAGATTTTAATTCTAGTTCTCCCAACCAAGAGTTAGCCCAGCAGGCCTTGGTCCGAGAATATAATATCTTTCTAGTTAAGATTTATTTCTTAATATAGCGCCTGGAGCAACAATAACTCAACACTAGACGGTCATGATCAGGTAGACATCAAAGTCTATTGTCATAGGTAGCGAAGTGTCCACACTGGCGCTGAAGCGTCCATACTGACGCTGAAGTGTTCATACTGACACTGAAAGCGTCCACACTGACACTGAAGCGTCCACACTGACGTGGCACTTCGCTCCATTCCGTTGACATTCCGTTTCCGTTGCCGCACCGTACCGACGACGCTTCGCCGGCTCTGCTGCCTGGCGAACGTCGGCGTATCTGGATAGACTGATACTAGGCGCTATGAGCAGTCGGTTTGCATTGAGCAGGTAATCGAAGCAATGTATCCACTTTGTCCCACCATTGAACATTGGGGTTGGTAGGCCGCCTGTGTGACAACGAGTCCTCACCGTTAAAGACACGTCGCCTGTGCGACCGTGTCAAAGACCGGAATTGAGACACCCAAACGCACTGTTAACGGCAGGCTGAAAAGACTGCATAAATGAAGATAGATGCTGTTTCATGCCTAACTGCAAAGATCAAGGATCAACCTTAGGTGAAACGTATTCAGCATTATCTTCGTTGATCCATAGCGCATGCCACTGTCGAGAGACGACACCCATCCGGTGGATTTGGCGGCACTGCATCCGTGCCGCATGAAACGTAACACACGCAGAACGAAATCTAATTTCGTTTTCAGCTTAGCGTTCTGGTGATCAACAGAAAACGCTCGAGAGGACTTCAGTTTGGGTCTTAAAAGACTGTAACGCCTGGTTACCCTCTCGATTCCTTTCGCCGTTCGACTTAACTTCTCCCCTGGGTCCGGGAGCTCGACAAAGGTCTAAGGCTAGGATAATGACAGGTCCGAATAGAAGCACTCTCCACTGAATAAAATTTACTGCACAATTTATCACTAAAAAATTTGAACTTTACTCTTTGGCACAAAGACAGTTTCTTAATTACCTGAAAACCAAAGTATACGCTCTCTCAAACGAAATGACCTCCGTAAGGGAGAGACTAATAATTCTGTCACTGGACAAAAGTGTTTGAATGGGAATGCAAAAGTACCGAATCCCATATAAATGTAACAAAATATTAAATATCAAATATTACCTTAATAGAAATATTTAGAAATTAAAATAAACTATTAAATTAAGGGGTTCCAATAAAAGACAAATCATCACTCGCACCATTGGAACATCTACAAATAACATAACAACAATTTTAGTATTCCAAAAACCACCAATGCAACAACGATACATAGAATTGTGCACTACATCGATTGTAAAGAATACTGCATCGTATAAAATAAACTAAACTGTAACTTCCTTTAATCTCTGACTAAGGAAAAAATACTGAAAGGACCAATTAATTGCAAAATAAAATGTACCTTTTATATAGTACAACTTAAAACTTGAGAAGTAAGATGAATGTACTTATTCATAAAATCACTACAATATATTGTAAAATTGTAACAATACTGACTACTGCGCAACAAAAATAAACTGAACGCTTGTTAATCTTTGCAAACAGATCGAAGATTATCTAAAGAAAAAGGACAACATTTTCTCAAAATAATTCTTTTATTTTAATTTATAACTTAATACTTTAAAAGCATATTCACTTATATTCTTTGTAAAAAAGCAAGACAGACTTTTAGCCTACGGAAGAGGCTGTGACATCATCAATGGACAAAATGTTTACATTTCGCCCCTATGCTTTCGTAAGATTTATAAAAGATTGAAAAACCTCCTAACCCTACCTTTTAAGTTATAAAAACGTGATCACAGATCAAATAAAACAAATATGCGAAAGCCAAAACTCAAAAACGTTAATACATCATCAAATAACGTCCAAACAGAGTAAGAAAACGAGAGAGAATTTCCAATAGAACAGCCAGCTATGGCCGGCAGGAAAAACGGATTTTGAGCGAAGCGAAAAATCTATTTTTGGGTGAGATAGCCATGGCGTCCTGATGGAAGGTTCCTATTTGGTAGCTTCCTTGGGTATAAGACTACTAAGATATTCCCAGAGAATTTAACCACAGGTTATCACAGAATTCTAACTTCTGGAGCGAGTATCTCAAAGGTTTCCCTTTAAGACATCGTAATACAACAGGGGACACGCATGTCTGAACGTGCCACATAGCTATCTCCACCCCGAACAGAGTTAATGCTTCGGTGTGTAAGGGCTGAGAATAGCTGGGAGCCGTTCCACAGCTAATCTCACTCGTGGCTACTACTGATACTCGAGACGTAAACAAACGGACGCCATTGCTCTAATGACGTCACGCGCGTCTTTATCCTGGCGCCAGTTGCTGCCCATCACCATGATACAATTGTGTAGGGTGGGAACAAACTGAACGAAGTAGTAGGGAGGGTCCATCAGGACGCCATGGCTATCTCACCCAAAAATAGATTTTTCGCTTCGCTCAAAATCCGTTTTTTGGGCTCAAGCCATGGCGTCCTGATGGAAGAGTACCAGAGAATCAATGTATCGTGGTAGATTTTCCCCCAGAGTTAAGTGCCTAGGCATTGACAAAACAGCAAAGTAATCTTAGGTAAGAACCATAGGAACGAAGTATCCTGCCCCCCATTGGTAGGAAGTTCCCATGGGCTATGCCGACGTCAAAGTGGTATTGAAGGGCTATTCATCTTGACAGAAGAACTTTTAAGAGCTTAGAGATGAAGCAGAATGTTTGATATTTGTATAGGAACATTCTGAAGTAGGTCAGTGGTGGTTGGGCACTGTGTATAGAGTTCATCTCCTGATTATCAGAAGTAAGTATTCGTGTAGGAACCTTACTGAGACAAGGTGAATATAATTTAGGATTAGATATCTTAAATTCTTCATGACCATAAAGGAGGAATAAATAAAACTATGACAGTATGTATTTCATAGTAAGTAGGAGCTGAAAGAGACGCATAAGTAATAAAATAGAAATTTTATTTCACAATGCAGAAATTAAATAATTTACAGCAAAAGTAAAGTTCATTTACAGTAATAATAATGTACATAGAAATAAAGGCTTGCTCTTGAATCTGAAAAGGAATTTCAGGATTAGTAGGTACTCGTTCTCGAGGAACGCAAGTCTTTAAACAACACATCATGCTCAAGGCATGCGGCACTTGTGTGACACTATGACATTTCACCTGGGATAAGAACAGTTATAAAAGCACTAAGTGTTTTTAGACATCACTATGAATCGCACGAGGGTCAACATAGGCACCCGAAGAGTTAGAGTCCCAAGTAACTCACTGTTCTACGCAGAGTTAGGTGCAGGTTTCATAACACTACCTGCGGCTACCACAAAATGTTTGATTTCGTGCACTTGTTTCGCATAATGTTTAAAGAAAACTCGTGAGGACTTCCAGCCCGTAAAGTTTTTGAGGCTCTCAAAGTCCATGCTCTGAAAGAAGTTCAGAGAAGATGCCACTTTTCTAGGATCATGACCAGCGGGTGTACTGTTCGGATCCGCTCTGCGAATGAAGTAGGTGATTTTCGCTCTTAATTGTTTCAGTGACAGGTCGCTGCCCGATGTTTCTCCTTTGAAGAGTTGGCCTCCACCAAAGTTTGAAGTTCTGCGAAGATAGACCTTGAGACTCTCTACTGGACATAGAGAGACATCCTCCTTCAGGGGGCATATTCTCCAAGGGCCCCATCTTTTGGTGGGTAATTCATTTTTGGCGAGAAACGTCGGATCAGGGGAGAGGGTCACTTCTCCTGAATCAGCAAACAGGATGTGTCCCTCTTCTCTTGATAATGCCACTATTTCGCTGACTCGAGCTCCCGAGGCGAGAGCAAATAAAAATATAACTTTCTGAGTCAGATCCTTGAGGGGGCATGAATCGTTGTCCAAGTTGGAGGCGAAATGGAGCACCTTGTCTAGTGACCAGGAGATCGGTTTCGGAGGGGGTGCTGGGCGTAGGCGAGCACATGCTTTTGGTAATTTGTTAAAGATGTCGTTGGACAGATCAATTTGGAAAGCATATAGAATTGGTCTAGTCAAAGCCGATTTGCAGGTTGAAATCGTATTGGCTGCTAATCCTTGTCCATGAAGGTGAATGAAGAAGGACATACAGAAATCAATGGTGATTTCTTTAGGATTTTTTGCTTTAACAAAGGAGACCCATTTCCTCCAGGATGATTCATATTGCCGTCTCGTGGATTCGGTCTTGTATTCCTCTAGGAAGTCTAGACTTTTCTTCGAGATCCCAAACCTCTTCTTTGCGGCAAGGGAGAGAAAATCATGAGATGAAGGTCCTTGATTTTCGATGATGAAGCGAAGACAGTCGACTTCTGTACTTGTTGAGAGAGAACTGGGCCCGGGAGAGGGATCAGCTTGGGCTGCAGCTCCAGGACCAGGGGGTACCAGTTGCTCCGGGGCCACTTGGGAGCCACTAGGGCCGCTGTCCCTTTGAAGGTTCTCAGTTTGGAGAGGACTTTCAACAGAAGGTTGGTGGGAGGGAACAGGTATATCTTGGACCATCTGTTCCAGTCCAGTGACATGGCGTCCACCGCTTCTGCTTTGGGGTCCTCGTACGGGGCTACGTACAGAGGAAGTTGATTGTTGTCGCTCGTTGCAAAGAGATCTATCTGAAGTTCTGGGACTTGATGAGAGATGAAGGAGAATGATCTTGCGTCTAGAGACCATTCCGACTCTATCGGGTTTGTCCGAGATAGAGCATCCGCTGTCACGTTGCGGAATCCTTGTAGGTGAACTGCAGACAGGTGCCACTTCTTCTTCCCCGCCAGACGGAAGATTGGGAGAAGCACCTGATTTATCTGGGGCGATCTTGAGCCCTGGCGATTGAGACAACGAACTACCACCGAGTTGTCTAGGGTTAGACGGATGTGGATCGAGGGCGGCGGGGATAACTTCTTCAGAGTAAGAAGGACCGCCATGGCCTCCAAGATGTTTATGTGGAACGTCTTGAATAGTGGAGACCAGGTCCCTTGAGCTTGTTTCAGGTGGGAGTGACCTCCCCAGCCCTCCAGTGAGGCATCCGTGTGGATGTTGAGAGATGGAGGAGGGTGTTGGAGAGGAATGGACCTTTTCAGGGCCTTTGCTTCCGACCACGGCTTTAGGAGGCGTCGAAGTCTGTTTGGAAGCCGTCTCTTGAGGTCTCTTCGAGCGATGGATGCCGATCGTCTCCAGACTCCCGCGGCATCCTTTAGCTGTGCGCGAAGCACTGGGTTTGTCACTGAGGCGAATTGTAGAGAGCCTAGAACTCGTTCCTGCTGTCGTCTTGAAATGCGTTTGGATTTCAGTAGTCGCTTGACAGACCCTGCTATTTCCTTCCTTTTCTTCTGGGGGATGGAAAGGCGGTGTGACTGAAGATTCCAGTGGATTCCCAGCCACTGAAACTTCTGAGCTGGAGAGAGGCGAGATTTCTTCTCGTTGATCTTGAATCCCAGGTGTTCTAAGTACTGGGTAACTTTGTCGCAAGACTTTGCACACTCTTCGGGCGATGGAGCCCAGACTAGCCAGTCGTCGAGGTAGGCCATCACCTGGACGTTTCTTAGGCGGAGCTGTTGTACTATGGCATCCGCCAGCTTTGTGAAGATCCGAGGGGCCACATTGAGGCCGAATGGCATGGCCCGGAAGGCGTAGCTTTTCCTTTGGAGTCGAAATCCTAGGTAGGAGGAAGCATGATGGTTCATTGGAATGTGCCAATAGGCATCCGCCAGGTCTATAGAGACCGTGTAGGAACCTTGAGGCAGAAGGGTCCTTATTTGTTGAAGCGTCAGCATCTTGAATTTGTTGTTCTCTATGAACTTGTTGAGGGGGGATAAGTCCAGAATGACTCTGAGCTTGTCTGAGTCCTTCTTGGGAACGCAAAACAGTCTCCCTTGGAACCTGGTGGACTTTACCTTCCTTATCACCTTCTTGTTCAAGAGGTCTAGAACATATTCTTCCAGAATAGGGGTTGATTGTTGAAAGAACCGCTGGAAGATTGGGGGTGGTTGCACCCAACTCCAGCCTAGACCGTTCTTGATGATGCTGTGTGCCCAAGGATCGAAGGTCCAACGATCCTGGAATTGGCGGAGTCTTCCTCCCACCGGAAGCACTTCATTGCTTCTGGTGTCCCGAGGGCTTGTTGCCTCGGCCGCTAGCTCCCTTTCCTCCTCTACCTCTGGAGGGACGACGAGAGGCGTCTCTGCTTGCACCCCTGGACGAGCCTCTACCTCTGGCATGAAAGGTAGTGGATGGCTGCTCAAAGGCAGGGGTGAAGACCGGTGACTGTGACAACACCGGTTGGGGGACCAATTGAAAGGTCTGCTGTGGTTGGGCAACCACTTGGGAGGTAGCGGGTCCCGGAAACTGACGTCGTTGTTGACGTTGCTGGGGTTTTGGCTTCTGAGGTTTCCTCTTAGGCTGAGGTCCATCGTCCTGAGAGGGTTTCCTTTTTCTGGACATGCCCCACTTGTGGAGAAGGTTCCTATTCTCCGTGGCGGCTCTGTCAGTTATTTCCTTGACAAGGTCAGAAGGAAACAGGTGCTTTCCCCAGATGTTGGAGGAAATCAGCCTCCGGGGTTCGTGTTTCACGGTGGCACCGACAAACACGAATTCACGACAGGCTCTACGAGCCTTTATGAAATGGTACAAGTCCTTCATTACCGTGAGTAAGTGGGATTTGGCCAGTACCATGTAGTGATCGGGTACTGCTGTGTCACAGGCCATAACTTCAAGTTGGACTTGATGAGAAAGAGATGCCGCAAGCCTCTCCTTCGTGTCTTGTTCCCGGCGAAGGAGGGGATCATTGAGCTTAGGGAGGTCCTCATTAAACTGACGTCCGGCGACGTCAGGATCGAGCCTACCCACGACGAAAGTATGTTGAACATCTTTCCATTGTCTAGTGTCAGGGGGTGTCACGATGGAGAAGGGTCTGCACTCCTCCAGTGCAGGGCAGGGTTTTCCTTCTTCCGCCGCTTTAAGGCATGCAGCTAAGGCCTTTTCCAGGAAAGGAAGAACCGCAGTGTCAGGTGCGACATAAGTAGGATGCTTCTTGCTCAAGGCAGGAAGCTTAGAGCAGGTAAAGTCCATGCTCTTAAATGCGGAGGCTAGCATAGCCTGGGCCTTTGCGAGATCGAACACTATCTCTTCTTTAGGTTCGGTCTCCTCCTTCGAGGCAGGTTCGGAACGAAGCCGGACGTAACAGTCCGGGTAGGCCTCGAAGCTTGGGAAGAACTCCACATCTTCCAACGGGACCGTGCCAATCTTGTCACTAACAAAGATCCTGCCGGTCGCAATAACCATATGCTCTGCATACCTCCACGGGTTGGCATGAGAGCAAGCTGGGAGATCCTTAACCGAAATCTTCTTCGGTTCTCTGGATCCAATCATTGACCTGATGGACTCCTGGTTCTCCTTCAGTCTGTCGTCCATGACAGCTCTAATCAGCCGGATCAGTTCTTGGGTAGAAGAAGAGGGATCCGGGGTCGAGGAGGTAGACGGAATGGACACATCCGTCGGTGTAGGAGTAGGCGGAGGGATGGATGAGGGAGGAGCTCCAAGCTCCGACTCGGTGTATTCCACCTTGTCTTCGTCCTCTTCGGCTCCTTGAGCCATAAGCGTCTTCTCCGTGTCTTCCGAGACGTCAGAGATCTGCCCATCATCCTCGGAATCTAAACGACACTCATGCATGGACTGAGCCATGACCACATCAGGTTCCACCGTAATTTGGACAGTGGGGATTGCGTCTTTCGGAACCACTGAGTCAGGGGAGGCCTTAGGGAACAACAGGGACCTCAGTTCTTCGGTGGCCAGGTACGGTCCGGTAGCATTTTTCTGAAAGCCACGCACCCACTTGCGCAGCTTTTCACGAGAAATGTCTCTAACCTCCGCTGAGGGAGGGTTATGGAAGGCCTCAACTAGGTGGGCCTGGCAGACCGTACAATCCAGTGGATTCCAGAACTTCAAATCCCCTTTCTTGTCTGCACAAGGGGCGTGAGTCCTACAAGCCGTATGCCCGTAAAACTGCGGGCGTTTCACAGCGCAGAAGGCGAAGTCACACTTCATCTGCTCCTCCTGTGGAAGAAAGAGAAAATGAGTATGGGGGAGTCATAGGAATGGCTCTTAAACTAAGTTAATATTAATCATTAATTTTAACTTAAGAAGGTGTGATGCATAGAGAATGAAAACAGTAAAGGAGAACACACTCCATGCATCTCGCCCGGCTGGTTACCATAAGCTTGGTCCTGGGATAATCCAAATGACCGAGATCATTGGATATAGTTTCCTAGGATTCCCATTCTATTGGAACTCCATGGAAAGCCAAGGACAAGGTTGGGATCGAATTCATTCGGTTCCCAGATAAGAGCCAGAAGGCCTCATAAAGGTAACTGCTTCTGGCAACCAGCCGTGCTAAGATGCACATAGCATGCTGGAATTAGAAGAATGCAAAGAGACAGCATGATCACTAATAAATCAGTACTAGGTACTGATCTTAAAAGCAAAGCAGCTTATCTATTTGCTATGTAGGGCTATCTTAGTCTTATGATAGCTACAGTGAGGGGGTGCAAGTATTCTTGACGCCTCCGGGGCATCCGGCAAGCCGCCGGCATGCCGGAGCTCGCTCCAGCATAGATTCTGGCATTAGAACAGACAATTTTCAAAAGTCAGTTAGATACCAGGATGGCGGCCGCCGGCACAGCGGCGGCACGCCGGCAAGGAGCGGCAGCTCCGGCAGCCGGAGGATGCCAGGTTGGTGACTGGGATAAGGATGGTACAGGTAGTATCGGGTTGCCGGCAGTATATGCCGGCACTCCGGTGATCGACCGGCAAGCGGACGATTAGATAGGAGTAGGAGAGCCGCCGGTAGTAGCCGGCGGCAGCCGGCAGTCCCTCGGTACACGGGGGGCTGGCGGCAAGGGTAGGGAAGTCACCAAGAGGGAGGCAGGTATTGCCGACAGTAGAGGCGGCAAGAGACCGGCACCCGGATAGATAGAGAGACAGGGGGAGGGGGGAAGGAATGCAGGAAGTACCGTCAGGGTTCCAGACATCCCTCCCCCTCCCTGAGAGGGTGTACCCATGATAGAGACAGGCTCTAACATCCATAAGCAGGGGTCACTAGGGACCGGGAGCAGGTAGCCCAAGGGAGGGCTAGGGAACACCCAAGAGGGGGGGGGGGGGGGAGACTCCCCTATGCAGAACTACACTAGTAACTAACCTTATAGGACACTATGAAGGTATATGTACCAGAGCGGACTGCACAGGGAAGCTCGGGTAGCCCTACTCATCCACCCTAAGGAGGATTTGTAGGACAGGGGACAGATGAGTATAAGCTAACCTAAGCATAGGCTAGGCTATACAAGAGATAGGTGGGGAGGGAGAAGAGAGAGGTCTTCCCAGGAAGGGTTTCTGTACCAGAGCGGCCACTAAGGGAAGGGAGGACACTCCCTAACCTAAGATCAGGCTGATCGGCTAAAACGGTGCAAGAGTACAGTTTCAGCATGGAACAGAGAAACCTTCCTAACCCGACCTAGAGCAGGGCTAAAAGTCCTGAACTAGGCAAGGAAGAAGACATATCGCTATCGCAGGAAAGTCATAGACTATCCTAGCCATAGAGGTAGGCTAGCCTAACCTCACTCTCAGACGCAATCCTAAAGGGGGTTCATTCCTTTAGGGAGGACTGAGAGGCGATATATATATACTCTATTAGACAATTAATCCCTTTACTCAGAAAAGGGATCAAGGCTAAATAGAGGGAATGCCAAGGCAGGGGATGAAGGAAGCATATAGGGGTCCTAAGGTTAGGTTAGGCTAGAAAGAATCACTGACTAGCCTATCCCCTATATGGTCCCTGAAGGCGAAAACATTTGCATCACTAGTCAAAAGTATTGTAAAATAATAATGCCACTATCTTCATAACTTAGTCTAGGATCACTAATAAATCATGCATGAACACTTGTATGTAGGCTCCTGGCCTGGGGGCTATAGTAGCCGACTGGTATGAGGTCAATCGATGACCGATAAAAAGCGTCTAAACACGATATAAAAGTTCCTAGCTATGAAGACTAAATAAACTAATGTATTCGATTAGTATATAATGCCGGAAGCGTTGTTGTGGCTAACTAAATAAGACATGCAAAACAACAACGACGCCATAAAATGGCGGGTCCGGTAGAGGCACAGCTCTGCCACAAAACATCAATTATTTCGCAAAATAATATTTACTTTACGGCCAGAGCTTAATTAAACAATACTGGAACCTTGTACTCAACTTTCCAGAAGAAGGCGAGGCTGAAGGTAACGACATAGCGAAGATGCAAAGCGATAAAGTTAACACAAGGGAAAATCCGTCTAAGTAGGGCAGCTACTAAACAAAGGATGGAGACGCGCGTGACGTCATTAGAGCAATGGCGTCCGTTTGTTTACGTCTCGAGTATCAGTAGTAGCCACGAGTGAGATTAGCTGTGGAACGGCTCCCAGCTATTCTCAGCCCTTACACACCGAAGCATTAACTCTGTTCGGGGTGGAGATAGCTATGTGGCACGTTCAGACATGCGTGTCCCCTGTTGTATTACGATGTCTTAAAGGGAAACCTTTGAGATACTCGCTCCAGAAGTTAGAATTCTGTGATAACCTGTGGTTAAATTCTCTGGGAATATCTTAGTAGTCTTATACCCAAGGAAGCTACCAAACAGGAACCTTCCATCAGGACGCCATGGCTTGAGCCCAAAAAATCTGATTATCTGAATTGGTTGAGTATAGTTCTACCTGTTGTACCGCGAGGGCGCTGGGGTACACCTGGCATATCTGCACTAAGCCGCGCGCAAGATTTTGAATTTCCTGCCGAGGCGTCAGGGACTTTAGCCATTATATAACCAGCGGGTAAGTTTTATATTTAAAATCTAAAAGTAAGAAAGCAATCTTAATTTTCTTTATACTTTCACTTTAATTAGACAAGTTCCCTCATGCTTTTTTTTTTAAGTTAAAATTGAATAAAATTTACAAGAAAATTATTTTTGTGTACTCTCACATACATTTGAAAGTTTCCTCTTGTTTTTAACAGCAAATTCTTTATTAAAATCCTTAAAACTGATGTTGCGTAACACATCGGCCATTATTATTACAAGGTAAGCTATAACCCTAGTTGGAAAAGGAAGATGCTATAAGCCCAAGGGTTCCAACAAGGGCAAATAGCCCAATGAGGAAAGGAAATAAACTACGAGAAGTAATAAACAAACAAAAGATAATACCTTAAGAACAGTAACATTGAATAATTTTTCTTCATATACAGTATAAACTAAAAACTGGGGAAAAAAGGAGAAATAAGCTACACCACCATGCCTGAGTGTACAATCAATGAAAATTCTAATCCATGACAGTAGATCTGCTTACCATAGCTAGAGTACTATCCTTACCAAGAGGAAAGTACTGTAGCTACTTAACAATTAGAATGGAGTAGTTAAGCCCTTAAGCAAAGAAGAATGGTAATCTCAGTGTTGTCAGGTATTTGAGAATGTGACAAAATGAGCCGTAACCAGAGGTATCCTGTGTAATACTCTGGTCAAAGGACCTGGTAACTCTATCAGTATTATCTTAACAGGTGGCTGGTGCCTTGGCCAACCTACTACCTTAAAAAATCAGAGATAAGGCATTCAGCCTACTTTGTTGCATAGTTCTGATTCGGATAATAATGCGTTATTGAACTAATAAAGTTTTCCTTGAGAATGACTTTTATTTCCATCACAAAATAGTTAATAAAACACACCCAAATATATCCTACAGTTATGGGGGCCACCCCGTGGGAACCAGGGATTTTGGGTAGGGAAAATTTACTGGTGAATCGATAAATAATGATAAAGCTAACCTTTTCTTCTCTATACATTATTTTCTGTGATGTACCTCGTTTTCTCCGACAATGCTTTAGTTCCTTATTTGTAGCTGTGTGCATTAAGGAGTCCAATGTGGCAGAGTGTAATGGCTGCTCTTTTGGCTATTTCAATGCTATGAACAAGTTTCATGGTACTCCTGGTGAAGTGAATAATTTTTTAAAAGATTGTGGCATCCCTCAAGGGTTAAAGTGTACCAAGTGCATTCTGACTTAGCTTTTAGGGAAGACCAGCAAATTTTCTACTGCAACACTTCTGTAAAGACTGCCAGGACAAAAAAAGTAGTGTGAATCATAAGGTAAGGAATTATTTGTGATTTACTTTATTATAATGTAAGGATGTATTTGAGATTTACTTTTAGTTTGTGACTTAGGCGGGGCTTGCCCCCTGGCTAGGTCTGTAACCTGGGAAGGGGGTCCAAAGGGCTTGCCCGCTAGCTAGGTCTGTGATCTGGGAAGGGGGTCCAAAGGGCTTGCCCCCTGGCTAGGTCTGTAACCTGGGAAGGGGGTCCAAAGGGCTTGCCCGCTAGCTAGGTCTGTGATCTGGGAAGGGGGTCCAAAGGGCTTGCCCCCTGGCTAGGTCTGTAACCTGGGAAGGGGGTCCAAAGGGCTTGCCCGCTAGCTAGGTCTGTGATCTGGGAAGGGGGTCCGAGGAGCAATAGGTCTGTGACATGGGAGCTACTAGGTTAGGTTAGGTTAGGTGGGATTTTTAGGTTCTGTGGCCTTTTACAAATCTCGAAACTATTGAATAATAACGTTTTGTCTTGTTCTCGCACACGCAAAGTCCCAGATTCCCACATATGTCATTGGGAAGGGCGGGGTCCATAAAAGTGGAACAACTTATTTGCAGTGAAAATATAAAATAAATTCGTTGAAAGCACATTATTTAGAATAAGAAAAGCTGTTTATCTTATTAGAAATGTTATCCTGTTAGCGTTCAGCTAAACAATTTGTGGCCTTGTTAAAAATATAGGAAAGCTGATGTCTATATTTGGAAAGGCAGACTCAATGTTATCTTCTACAAGTATTTTATAAAATTCATCATGACAATCTTGTTTCTATATTATTTGTTTCACCATTTATGGCCCACATGAATGAAACTGAAGATCACCCTTAAAATTACTGTGGTACATTGCTTAGAAAATAAAATGCTATTCCTCTATATATATTTTCTATCTGAGTTTCAATTATGTTAACAATAATTGAATAAATTATGGTGATACGAAATTTATCTCTGGCATTCAAATATACACCTGGTGCATTAGGGTACTTTTTTTTCTGATACGTTTGCGAGTTGTAATTGCATTGTCTTTAAGGGGTGCAGTTGTAGACAAACTTTCTACATAATTGGATATCTTACTTTTAAGTGTAATTTACTTTATTTCAATTTTTAAAACCTGTTTACATGCTGTATGTAAAAACCAACAACAAAGCCTTTTATAAAAACGCACGTAAATATGATTAAAGTTGAGCATTTTAAAACATTTCCAACCAATGTTGCATAGGAATCAAGCAAATCTGTAGATAAATGTTTATTGAAATACCTAGTTAGGTTACTCTCACATTTGGGCTTAACAAAACCGTCATTATAAGATATATTATAGTTGAATAAGGAATAAAAAAAAAATGATATTTTTTTCTTAAAGGTATAACCTCACCTTGACAGCGTAGGGGGCTTGCTAGAACAAGATGTGAGTGCAATAGAACGTTGTATTATTCCTTCGAATAATTTACATTATATTTGAAATACAACGAAACGAACATCCTTCACTGTTTAAGCCCAATATGATATTAGCATCTATCTAATTATCAAATATTAATATCGTGTCTCTCAAACCGGCAAACAGAACTAAACATTCATTTAGTCAAAGTGTTAAAGTTCATCCTACTCTTTATGATGTCGCAAAGACGTATTTTTCTTAATGAAAATCATTATTTGGTAATTAGAATCTATCATGTGTTATTAACACATCTTATAGGGGACTGCCTCTATATATTTTGAAGAAAACTTACCTCTAATGCTCTTAGAAACAAAATCTCCGGGTCAGTTGTTCCCCATAGCTAGGGGGTTTAAAAGCAATTGGACCATGTTTCTTAAACAGCAACTCATAAGTCCCCTGAACTTCCTCTGGGATATTCCAGTCCTCTGATTGGTTATAAGTTCCTCATCTGTGATTGGTTGTTGCCTTTGTTTACTATAGCTACACACACACACACACACACACGCGCGCACTTACGCACATATCTAACATCGTCACCAAAATAGTCACTTATTCCCTTTGAATAAATTACATTATACTTGAAATTTAACAAAATACGAGTTACAGTTATATACTTTATTTAGTTCCTTCGCCATATAAGCTTGATATAATATTAATTTGAATATCAGATGTTAATCAATCGTTTATAGAAGCTTTAAAGTTCATCCTACTCTTTATGACGTCATGGACTTTTTTTCTTAATAGAAACAATTATTTAGTAATTAGAATGTATACATCTGATAAAATATACTATTAAAACATCTTATAAGGATTGTCTTTATATATATTGTGAGGAAAATATAATTCTAACGCCCTTAAAAACAAAAATCTTTAGATCCGTCCCCCGTAGCTATGGCATTTGAAGACAACTCTATGAAAATTCGGGCATGTTTCTTCAACAGCAACTCATAAATCCCCGGAACTCTCTCTTGGCGGGATATTTCAGTCCTCTGATTGGCTGTATCTTCACAGCTGTGATTGACTGTTGCCTTTGTATACAAATTCACACAGACACATCTAACATCGTAGCAGAACCAAGTTAATTATTCCTTCAAAAAGGGCATATTTGTTTAGCTTACGCATTTTAAAAAGCTCTACTGTTTATTTTAATATAAATTTGATAGTATTTTAATTTCGTTTTCATAAAAAAATGTAATAACTAAGTCTTACTTTATCCATAATAAGTATAGGTACTTTACCTCAACTCAGTCGAGATTTCATGACGTCACATACAACTACCAATCACAGCAGGAAAAGAATCAGCCAATGAGATGCCAGATATTTCCCGCTAAAGAAGCGTATAGTGAGAGGGTTCTTCTAACTTATGGGCTGCTGTAAGCAAAATAGTCAAATTAAGGCGAGACATTTTGTTCAAACGCTCTAGGTAAAGGAATTTTTCATCCTAGTTCGTTCTTCTTCTTTCTTTTTATCTTTTATACATATAACAATTATATTTAAGATACATTTTATTACTTAATGATTATTTTGAGTTTTTCCCCAAAAATGTGTAGCTTTTATTTTAAATCATCTATCTGAAATATGTGACTGCTGACATTTCCCCTACACCTTTATGACGACATAGTTCGTAATAAACACACATGCCTTGGTTAATTATTTGTTCAGTTACATTATACTTGAAATTTAACAAAATGCAAATTAAAGTTACGTATATAGTTACTTCACCATTTAAGCTTGACATTAATAACAGCTCACACAACCAGCAAAGCAAAGACAACCTGTAAAATTCATCCTATTATTGATGACGTCACAATGACATTTTCAGAATAAAAATAATTATTTAGTCATCAGAATTTATCCCTCTAATAAAATACGGTATTAGAATATTTTATAAGCGACTTTCTATATATTTCAAAGAAAATAAATCTTTTGTTCCCTTATAGAAAGTTATTCAGGGAAGCCTGATTAACTTTCTTTAAGGGAACAAAAGATTAATTTTCTTTGAAATATATAGAAAGTCGCTTATAAAATATTCTAATACCGTATTTTATTAGAGGGATAAATTCTGATGACTATATAATTATTTTTATTCTGAAAATGTCATTGTGACGTCATTATTACTATTATTATTATTAATATCCATCAATAATAGGATGAATTTCACAGGTTGTCTTTGCTTTGCTGGTTGTGTGAGCTGTTAATAATGTCGAGCTTAAATGGTGAAGTAATTACATACGTAACTTTAAGCAACTCATAAGATCCTGCTTGTCTTGACAGCATATTCCAGTCCCTTGATAGGCTATAACTTCCTCAACTGTGATTGGTAGTTCCCTTCGCTTACTACAGCTTAATAGATGCACACACGCACATTTATCTTGATAGCCAGAACACAGTAAAGTATTCCTTCTATTATCACGTATTTATTCAACTTATACCTCATAACAAGATCCATTGTCTATCTATGAAAGAAAAATAAATAGGCCGTTAAGTCTATTTCTATAAAAATTGTATTTTTTTTAGTCCTAATTCATCTGCAATAAGTATAGGCTTTTTACCGGTTAAATTCATTCATAAAACACGATTGCATGACGTCACATACAACTACCAATCACCAATCATAGCTGAGAAAGAATCAGCCAATGAGACGCCAGATATTTCCCCCTAAAGACTTTCCTAAGTTAGATCAACCTCCTGTAGTTTTTGATCAGTTGTTGTGTAAGGTGCAATCATTTGTTTAGCTGTGAAGTCTACACGTTACTTCCTTTAAACGCCCAATTTAAGTATTATTTCATAATTTTTTAAACACATAAGGATGATATTTAAGTAGCCTTAGAAGATTACTTATTCAAATACGTATCCATTACAGGCTTCCCTTCAGTGATCACACTTTAATCATGGGAGTGAGAAACGCATATGAAATGATCATTTGTATGTAATTTTTATTCTAATTCTTATTTATATCATATTTGTTATCAATTTGAATATTTTGAGATGAAGTTGAGAATTGAGTTCATATTCATTGCTTTTATAAAAGAAATATACCTTGTCAGAAGTCAAAAAGAAAAAAAAAAAACAATACATAGTGAATAACAATGTAGAGGTTTGGTATAGACCTGAATTTCCTTTTTCAATATTAAACTTACCCGATAATCATGTAGCTGTCAACTCCGTTGCCCGACAGAATTCTATGGAGGGATACGCCAGCTATCACAATACTAGAAGGGGGTGTACTTACCAGCGCCACCTGTGGCCAGGTACTCAATCATTTGTTGTTTACACCTCCTCAATTATTCCTCTGTCGTGCTTCCGGCTAGACGTTCTGGGATACGCTCATGGTCTTCGAGTTTATTCATGGATATTTGGTGAAGTATTCTCTTAGATTAACGGCTGTCGCATACTGGAATCCTTTTTATATTAGCTAGTTAGCTTTTATATAAACTCTGATTAACGGTTAATGAATTTTTGCTTGTTTTTTGGATCACCCTTTGACTTACTCTTTGAAACAAGATGTCTGACGTTTCGCAAGCTCCCTCCCATAGACGATGTAGGTCTTGCAATAGGCGTATTCCGAAGGTCTCGTTAGATCCTCACACCGCTTGTTCTGACTGTAGGGACAGGCCCTGTCTATTAGAAAATCGGTGTGAGGAGTGCGCCGGACTTTCGGAATTGGATTTTGTACGTCTTTTAAAATATTCATCCAAGTTAGAGAGAACTAGAGCTAGGAGAAGTTCTTCTCACTCTTCTATGTTTTCCTCACCTCATGATCCCCTACCTTTTCCTACCCCTGTAGTGGCTACCCCCGAACCTACTGTGTGCCCTCCGCCTGATATGTCAACTGTTTTGCGTGCTATTCAGGCTTTAGGAGACAAGGTAGAATCAGTGGTAAGTGACCATAAGTCTCTGATGGCCGAGGTTAAAGAACTGAAGGTCAAGAGTGCAGTGGGTGGAAATAGTGCCAGTGCTGTGACGAGTGCTAGTGTCTGTGCAGTGCCAAGTGCTAGTGGTGCCAGTGTGGTGCGTGAGGATTTTTCTGTGCGAGCCAGTCGTCCTCCCAGTCCGGGACCTCTTGCAAGCTCCCATGCCCAGGGGAGAAGCAATGTCGAAGGGCTTAAGGGTTCGACAGGCCTTGTTAGGCGCACAGAATTATCCTCGGTGGTTGCGGGCGTGTCTTCCTTAGACCGTCACTCCCACCTGCAGACGATTGAGCCCGTCTTCTCGTCCGCTGATCTTCATGCAGGGAAGAAACGTTGGTCTCAGGTCTCGAGACCGCTGAAACGTAGAGTTCAGTCAGCGAGTGCTCAGCCAGGTTGCAGTCATTGGCTCAGCTCCGACTCGCCTCTGTCATCGATTGACAGTACTCCGCCCAAGAGGAGTAAGGTTCTGCCTATACAGACCCCGACTGTGACTTTACCTCAGTCTTTTTTCGCTTCTGCCGACCCCAAGTGGACCCTGCTTCAGTCCATGCAAGTTCAGCTTTCGGACTTAATGCGTGAATGTCGGGCTGAGAGTGTTGCACCTCCTGCACTCCCTCCACCTGTTCTCGCTGCACCTGTGCTCGCCCAGCCTGCACCTGCTCCGCCTGTGCTCTCCCAGCCTGCACCTGCTCTGCCTGCACTCCCTCCACCTGTTCTCGCTGCACCTGTGCTCGCCCAGCCTGCACCTGCTCCGCCTGTGCTCGCCCAGCCTGCACCTGCTCCGCCTGGTCGCAGCACCATCTGCCAGGCGTACGATGTTGCACCACTTTCGGAGTTTGCTGTTCACAGTGTTGTTCAGCCTCAGCCTTCTTTAAGGCAACCTTTGCTTGGGGATCAGGAGAGTTACACTCTTCCTCCTCCTCCCCTTGCTGCTCCACCAGTGGTGCAACTCTCGGTTGGGGTACAACAACCTCTCCCCTCCGTGAGTCTGTCTGCTGCACCAGCGCTGCACCGGGTTCAACCCTCATCTAGGCAAGCTCATCTACACCATGCACTTGCGCCTCAGGAGCCTCAGCTTGCTAGAACTTTACCTTGTTCTGCGCAGCCTCAACCTTCTCATGCTCCACTCATCTCTCAGGAACAGGAACGGACTACACCGCCTCCGTCCTCCGTTCAGCTGGTGCATTCCTTGGGTGCAACTCTTGCTAGGAGTCAACCTCCTTCACCCTTGCACCTGCCTTCTGCTCCGACTGTTGTTCAACCTATGCAGTCTGAACCTCAGGTTTTCCCTCAAGTTGAGGAAACCTCTGCTGTTGTTCCTTCCCGTTCTGACTCTGCGGTTCAGCATTCTGGTCCTTTTGCTTCGCTACCTTCTGCTGATGAAGTGTCGGATGATGAGGAGGCACATCTTGATCCCTCATCAGACATGGAGGAATCTAAGCCTTCTCCATTGTCTGTTGATTTTAGAAAGGTCTTGGCTCTACTCAGGGAGCTTTACCCTGACCACTTCGTCTCTGCTGTTCCCCGCTCTCCTCCATCTGAGTTTTCGCTAGGCGTGCAACAAGCTAAGTCGTGCTATACTAAGCTTGTCCTAGCTAGATCCTCCAAGAGGGCCTTAAGGATCTTAGGGGATTGGCTTCAGTCTAAACAACACCTGGGCAAGACTTCCTTCATGTTCCCTCCAACGAAGCTCGCATCGAAAGGTTGCGTTTGGTATGCCACAGGGGAAGCACCAGGCTTGGGAGTTCCTGCCTCTGCCCAGGCTGACTTCTCAAGTCTGGTGGACTCGCCTAGGAGGACTGCGATGAGACGCTCGAAGGTTTGTTGGACCTTCTCAGACCTGGATCATCTTCTGAAAGGGTTGTTCAGAACTTTCGAGATGTTCAATTTTCTCGACTGGTGCCTGGGAGCCCTCAGCAAGAAAACATCACCTGCGGACAAAGACTCTGCCATGTTAATTATGTCCTGCATGGATAAGGCTATCAGGGATGGATCGGGTGAGCTAGCGTCGTTATTTGTATCAGGGGTGTTGAAGAAAAGAGAACAACTGTGTTCCTTCCTCTCAGCCAGCATTACACCGTGCCAGCGGTCACAGCTTCTTTTTGCTCCACTCTCAAAGTTCCTCTTTCCCGAGGAGCTAGTTAAGGACTTATCGGCTGCCCTGATACAGAAGGACACGCACGATCTTGTAGCTTCATCGGCTCGTAAGTCTAAGGTTACCACCTCTGTCCCCAAGACTTATCGCTCTCCAGTGGCTGATACCCCGGCCACTAGGTTCATACCGCCCTTTCATGGTAGAGCCCCCAGCAGAGGAAGCTCCCGTCCAGACTCTCACAGGGGCAAGTCTAAGAAAGGACCCAGGACATCCAAGGGAAAGCACTGACTCTCAGATTCTCCAGACAACAGTAGGTGCCAGGCTCAAGATCTTCTGGCAAGCCTGGGAGAAGAGAGGTGCAGACGCACAGTCTGTCAGTTGGCTGAGGTACGGTTACAGGATTCCATTCTGCCTCAAACCGCCTCTGACCACATCGCCCATCAACCTCTCTCCCAACTACAAAGAAGAGGACAAGAGGCTAGCATTGCAACAGGAGGTGTCGCTTCTTGTGCAGAAGAAGGCAGTGGTTATAGTCCGGGACCATCAATCCCCGGGCTTCTACAACCGTCTCTTTCTTGTGGCCAAAAAGACAGGAGGTTGGAGACCGGTGCTGGACGTCAGCTCTCTCAACGAGTATGTCACCAAGCAGACGTTCACAATGGAGACGACCAAGTCGGTCTTAGCAGCGGTCAGACAGGAGGACTGGATGGTCTCGTTGGACTTGAAAGATGCATACTTTCACGTTCCCATTCATCCAGACTCCCAACCTTTCCTGAGATTCGTTTTCGGAAAGGTTGTCTATCAGTTCCAAGCCCTGTGTTTTGGCCTAAGCACAGCTCCTATGGTCTTTACTCATCTGATGAGGAATGTAGCGAAATTCCTGCACTTATCGAACATCAGAGCCTCCCTCTACCTAGACGACTGGCTGTTGAGAGCCTCCACGAGTCGTCGTTGTCTGGAGAACCTCTCTTGGACTTTAGATCTAATCAGAGACCTAGGTCTATTAGTCAATTTAGAGAAATCTCAACTCATTCCCTCCCAATCCATTGTGTACCTGGGAATGGAGATTCAGAGTCGGGATTTTCGGGCTTTTCCATCGGCCCCCAGGATAAACCAAGCCCTACAGTGCATCATGAGCATGCTGAAGAGGAGCAATTGCTCAGTGAGACAGTGGATGAGTCTCATAGGGACCCTCTCATCTCTGGCCCTGTTTGTCGAGCTGGGGAGACTCCACCTCCGCCCTCTTCAATTCCACCTTGCAGCTCATTGGGACAAGGGCTCGACTCTAGAAGCAGTCTCTATCCCTATCAACCAAGAGATGAAGACCACTCTCCGGTGGTGGAAGCACAATCTTCTTCTCAAGGAAGGTCTATCATTGGCCATCCAGACCCCCCATCTTCTTCTCTTCTCGGATGCATCGGACTCGGGCTGGGGTGCGACCTTGGACGGACGGAAATGCTCAGGAGTGTGGAACAAGGAACAAGGATTACTCCACATCAATTGCAAGGAACTGTTAGCAGTCCATCTTGCCCTGTTGAACTTCAAGTCCCTCCTGCTAGGCAAAGTGGTGGAGGTGAATTCAGACAACACCACAGCCTTGGCTTACATCTCCAAGCAAGGAGGGACCCATTCGAGGAGCCTTTACGAGATCGCAAGGGACCTCCTCATTTGGTCAAGAGGTCTAAACCTCACTCTGGTCACGAGGTTCATCCAGGGCGATATGAATGTTGCAGCGGATCGCCTCAGCAGAAGGAATCAGGTCATTCCCACGGAATGGACCCTCCACAAGAGTGTGTGCAACAGACTTTGGACGTTGTGGGGTCAACCTACCATAGACCTGTTTGCCACCTCCATCACCAAGAGACTTCCGCTTTATTGTTCCCCTGTTCCAGACCCTGCAGCAGTTCATGTAGATGCTTTCCTTCTGAACTGGTCCCATCTCGACCTGTACGCATTCCCTCCGTTCAAGATTATAAACAAAGTTCTGCAGAAATTCGTCTCGCACGAAGGGACACGGCTGACGCTGGTTGCTCCCCTTTGGCCTGCAAGAGAATGGTACACAGAGGTACGTCAATGGCTAGTCGACTTCCCCAGGACTCTACCTCTAAGAGTGGACCTTCTACATCAACCACACGTAGACAGGTTGCACCCAAACCTCCACGCTCTTCGACTGACTGCCTTCAGACTGTCAAAAGATTCGCTAGAGCTAGAGGCTTTTCGAAAGAGGCAGCCAGTGCGATTGCCAGAGCTAGAAGAATTTCCACTCGTAGAGTCTACCAGTCTAAGTGGGAGGTCTTCCGAAGCTGGTGTAGAGCCAATTCAATATCCTCTACCAATACCTCTGTGATCCAAATAGCTGACTTCCTTATTCATCTTAGGAATGAGAGATCCCTTTCAACTTCTACAATTAAAGGGTATAGGAGCATGTTGGCCTCAGTCCTCCGCCACAGGGGTTTGGACCTGTCTTCCAACAAGGACCTTCAAGACATTCTCAAGTCTTTTGAGACGTCTAAAGAACGTCGTCTTTCCACTCCAGGCTGGAATCTGGACGTAGTCTTAAGGTTCCTTATGACATCTAGGTTCGAACCTCTCCAGTCAGCTTCCTTCAAGGATCTTACCCTCAAGACTGCTTTTCTCGTTTGCCTTGCAACAGCTAAGAGAGTCAGTGAGGTTCATGCCTTCAGCAAGAACATTGGTTTCACAACCGAATCAGCTACATGTTCTTTTCAGCTTGGATTCCTAGCAAAGAACGAACTTCCTTCACGTCCTTGGCCTAGATCGTTCGAAATACCTAGCCTCTCCAACATGGTAGGTAACGAACTAGAGAGAGTTCTTTGCCCTGTCAGAGCTCTCAAATATTATCTGAAAAGGTCTAAACCTATTCGAGGACAGTCAGAAGCCTTATGGTGTGCCATCAAGAAACCCTCGAGACCCATGTCCAAGAATGGGCTTTCGTACTATATAAGGCTTCTGATCAGAGAAGCACATTCTCACTTAAAGGAGGAAGACCTTGCGTTGCTGAAGGTAAGGACCCACGAAGTAAGAGCTGTTGCTACTTCGTTGGCCTTTAATAAAAACCGTTCTCTGCAGAGCATTATGGATGCAACCTATTGGAGGAGCAAGTCAGTGTTTGCATCATTTTATCTGAAAGATGTCCAGTCTCTTTACGAGAACTGCTACACCCTGGGACCATTCGTAGCAGCGAGTGCAGTAGTAGGTGAGGGCTCAGCCACTACATTCCCATAATCCCATAACCTTTTTAACCTTTCTCTTGAATACTTTTATTGTTGTTTTTATGGTTGTTACGGTAGGCTAAGAAGCCTTCCGCATCCTTGGATTTGGCGGGTGGTCTATTCATTCTTGAGAAGCGCCTGGGTTAAAGGTTTGGTAGAGGTCCTTTAGTAGGGTTGCAACCCCTTGTACTTTGGCACCTTTGGGTTGATTCAGCCTCCAAGAGGAACGCTGCGCTCAGTAAGGAAGACGAACTTTAAATAAAAGGCAGAGTAACGGTTCTATTCGACTTCCTTACCAGGTACTTATTATTTCATTGTTATTTGAGATAACTGTTATATGAAATTTGGGGATACTTAGCTATCCTTTAATCATGTACACTGGTTTTCACCCACCTCCCTGGGTGTGAATCAGCTACATGATTATCGGGTAAGTTTAATATTGAAAAATGTTATTTTTATTAATAAAATAAATTTTTGAATATACTTACCCGATAATCATGATTTAATCGACCCTCCCTTTCCTCCCCAGAGAGAACCAGTGGACCGAGGAATAATTGAGGAGGTGTAAACAACAAATGATTGAGTACCTGGCCACAGGTGGCGCTGGTAAGTACACCCCCTTCTAGTATTGTGATAGCTGGCGTATCCCTCCATAGAATTCTGTCGGGCAACGGAGTTGACAGCTACATGATTATCGGGTAAGTATATTCAAAAATTTATTTTATTAATAAAAATAACATTTTTATATGTTTTATTTTATTAGGAATAATATTGAAACAATGGTTTAGATACAGAATGCAGAAGTCTTATCAGGGGAAAAAATTCACATTCAGAATTTCATTTTGTCACAGCTGAAAGCAATTGAGAATAGGCTTCTTTTTTTTCTTCTCAGTTTCCTTTATAAACTAATAATTGAACTGTTAAAAAATCAAAATAGCATAAACAAAACTGATTGTTGAATAGGGCTGCTTTAAAAAATTTCAATGTTAACACTCAATTTCTTATCCTAACTTAAAATAACCTAATAAAGTGCACATCTTGACATATACTAATGATTGACAAATAGGTTTTAAATTAATTTTCTGATGTCCAGATAAAGTTAACAGTACCCAAAATGCTACTGTCCTCAGCGGGTTGTGTCCCCAGTGGGCACCTACCCACTGAGGCTAAACATGTTATATAGGGAATATGCAGGGGTGACCAACACAATAGCTAGGTTAGGTTGGTTTGTTAGGTTCTGTACCCTTTTTTACCTTTTTATATATTGTGTAAAGTGTGTATGGAACAATTCATTAAAATATTCATGACAATATTACCGTAGCATTGCTACCATTAGCAATGCCTTTGTAACGTTGGGTTGTTTCTTAGCATTATTATTAATTTTTTAAGTAATAGATCTCAAAGAGTTGTTGTTGATGGGCACCATAGTGATTATAGGAACGTGATATCCGGTGTTCCACAGGGTAGTGTTCTTGGCCCATTACTTTTCATACTATATACACATGACATGTGGTTTGGCCTAGAAAACAAACTTGTTGCATATGCTGATGATGCTACTCTCTTTGCATCAATTCCATCCCCTGAATGTAGATCTGGGGTTGGTGAATCCCTTAATAGAGATTTAGCTAGAATTAGTGCATGGTGCAAATTATGGGGTATGAAGTTGAATCCTAACAAAACTCAAAGTATGATTGTAAGTAGATTAAGGACGGTGGCTCCTCAACATCCGGATCTCAGTATTGATAATGTTTCTTTAAATATGTATGACTCTTTCAAAATTTTAGGTGTGATTCTCGACAGTAAATTTACTTTTGAGAAACATATAAGGTCTCTGTCTTCTTCAATTGCACAAAAAATAGGCTTATTGAGAAAGTCTTTCAAGATTTTTGGTGATCAATCTATTCTGAAGAAGTGTTTTAATTCTTTCATTCTACCTTGTTTTGAGTATTTTTCTCCTGTTTGGTCTTCAGCTGCTGATTCTCATCTTAATTTGTTGGACAGAAACTTACGGTCTATTAAATTTCTTATTCCTGATCTAGATATTAATCTCTGGCACCGTCGTTTAATTAGTTCATTATGCATGTTGCATAAGATTTTTCATAACTCTGACCATCCTTTACATTCAGATCTCCCTGGACAATTCTATCCTGTTCATAATACTAGGCAGGCAGTTAATTCTAATAGCCAGGCCTTCTTCATCACGAGGCTCAATACTACGCAGTACTCCAGAAGTTTTATTCCAGCTGTTACCAAGTTGTGGAATGATCTTCCTAATCGGGTGGTTGAATCAGTAGAACTTCAAAAGTTCAAAGTTGGAGCAAATGCTTTTTTGTTGACCAGGCGGACATGAGTCTTTTTATAGTTTATTTATGACATATTTGTTTTTGATGCTGTTAATAGTTTATATATGACATGTCTGTTTTGATGTTGTTACTGTTTTTAGAATGCTTTATTGTTAATTTGTTCTCTTCATTTATTTATTTCCTTATTTCCTTTCCTCACTGGGCTATTTTTCCCTGTTGGAGCCCCTGGGCTTATAGCATCTTGGTTTTCCAACTAGGGTTGTAGCTTGGATAGTAATAATAATAATAATAATAACACTGTATCATTGGTAACGTTGCTTATTTTAACATTCCCAGTACATACGTGAGTTTTGTGACCTGGGAACTCCTAGGTTAGGTTAGGTGGGTTTGTTAGGTTTTGTACCCTTTTTGTACTTTTTATATATTGTGTAAAACTTATATTGAAAAATTATTTAAAATACGTATAGAAATATCTAGCATTACTATTGCCAGTAATGTCACCGTACTATTGGTAACGCTGTGTATCATTCGTATCGAGGCTAATTTTATAGTTCTCAGTAAATACCTGAGGTTTGTGACCTGTCAACTACTAGGTTAGGTTAGGTGGGTTTGTTAGGTTCTGTACCCTTTTTGTACTATTTATATATTGTGTAACCGGTAATATTACCTTAACAATGTTATAACGATAACATTAGCAAACGTTACCAATGATAGTGTTACCAATGATGGTTGGTAACACTGTGTATCATTGGTAACGTTTGCTAATGTTATCGTTTTGCATACATTTGTGAGTGAAGTTGTTATCAGGTTATTACCAATTATCATGTCTGACAAATGGCTCCATTGCCTGAAATGTCCCTTTCACTAACTCAACATAGCCTGGTTGGGGCATTTTCCCTATATAACATGTTTAGCCTCAGCGGGTAGGACCTACTGAGGACTTGATGCCCGCTGAGGACAGTAGCACTTCGGACCCTTATCGATAAAGTTACATGTGTAGCCTAAGCTTACTGTAGGCCTAAAAAACTTTTGAACATCATATTGTACTGTACTGTATTGGCAAAAAGTTTGGTTTTCATTAATTGAGATTTACCATTGGGGCTGACATGTGTGGTCACAAATAGGTTTTGCTTCGTTCTGTCCACAAATTTAACAGTTACCGTAACAGCATATGAATGATGGATCTGTGGTCACCCCCTTCCCTTAATACACTAAGCATGTGCTTATTTTGCTTAATGGCTAATCCAGCCATTGGATACGGTATTTAAGAAACAATTGAAATATGTAAACATTTGTACTGTATACTGTCGAAATAGATTGGTCGTGTGTAAGCTATAAAATGAGACTGTTTAACCAGTTCAACTCATTAAAATGAGTCTCAAAATTAACCTCATTACTTTTACTTAATAGTGCAACATTTGACAAGTTTTCACCTAATTGTTGAGTGGACATCTCTTTCAGTTATACTAAAACAGGCCCCTTAATAGGATTGCTGTGTAACAATCTTTTTATCCAATTGCTTATGTATGGTGTACAATAGTAGTTAATCAAAGGCCTTTTGGCATATGCTTTTTGCCTATGAAATTTATATTGGCTTTTACTTCATCATCATCACCATCTCCTCTTACGCCTATTGACGCTAAGGGCCTCTGTTAGATTTCGCCAGTCGTCTCTATATTGAGCTTTTGAATCAATACTTGTCCAATCATCATCTCCCACTTCATCCTTTATAGTTCTCAGCCAGGGAATGTGTTGTCACCTATGTTGTGTATTCTCCTCGTGGATTTTGTAATGCTTAGAACAGTTGGGGATAGTAGAGAAGGATTGGACTGGATTGATAACAGGAAATTAGCTGACCTAGAGTATGCTGATGACTCTGCCCTTATTAGCAGAACACCACAGAACTTGCAAAGCTTGCTCACCAGAATGCATGAAATATCACGAGGTTAGGCTGAAGATAGATAGAAGAAAAACAGAGATGATGAGAACAGAATATGTAATGAAAGATGAAACATCATTGGAAGAAGAAAGGATTAATGAGATAGAATTATTTAAATATTTAGGAACTATGGTCTTTAATACAGAATCTTTAGAATTTGAGTTAATTAAAGATTGAAAAAAGCAAATCAGACACTGGCTAGGTTAAGTAAAATTTGGAAATCAAATCACCTGAAATTACATATAAAAAGCAGGCCATATATAAGTTTAGTGAGATCGGTGTTACTGTATGAACATGACGGGTAATATGACAATGAAACAATATCCAACAGATTTAGTATATTTGAGAACAAAGCCCTCAGAAGGATATTAGGAGTTAAATGGCAGGACACGATTAGAAATGAAACTATGAGAGATTACTCATGTGCCATAAGTGAAGGAGATCATGGTAAGGGGTAGATGGAGATGGTTTGGGCATGCCCTTTGCACTCCCCTAGATAGATTTTTTCACCAAACTTTTAACTGGTCTCCACAAGGCATTAGAAGAGTTGGAAGACCCACACTTACATGGCTGAGTACTATGAAGCGTCAAATAGGAGATGATGACCGGAGAAGTATTGAATTGAAAGCTCAAGATAGAGATGACTGGCAAAATCTAACTGAGGCCTTTTGCATCTATAGTCATAGGAGGAGATGATGATAATACTTATTGTTGTATGTGGGCCATAAGCCCCTCAGTTTGAGGCATAGCCTCCTCAATTTTCTCGTAACACTCAAAAATAAACTACGGGAGAAAAGAAACGACCTTCCCGTTTTCTCTTTATTCCTCTCTACTCTCTACTACAGATTCAAACAAGAGCTTGGGGGAGCACGCAGGTCCCATGGTTCCTTTTTGTAGAAAACTTCACATAAAAAAAAATAGATAACATTGCGATACAGACAAGACAAATCCATTTAACCAGCAAATCATAAATTTCTCACTTTTATTCTCTTTAAAGCTTCCCCAAAGGTAAAAAAAATACAAATATGTGACGAAAACGGGAGAGGGGAAGTCCCGGCTCCCATCCACTCGGGAAATTAATACAGTTTTCACAATATAATCACAATTCACATAGATTACTCTTTATAATTGTAATGACCCAATCATAATAACATATCAACCTTTCAAATAAACATATTTTTCAATAAATCAACTATTTCGATAATGTCAATAAACCTGGGTGCGTTCTCATTGGACAAACACTACACTTACCAGCGTAAACGAACGTTGGGTGCGTTTTCATAGGACAAACAAACCAACATTTAACATCCTCCCCACCATAGGAGTGTCTCAACACTCCTATCATCATCAGAGCCTTCCAAGGCTATCTTATTACCTTAATCTACAAGTCAAGTTTAATAGGAACCTTAATAGGTCTTCCCTTTCGGGACTTACCAACATTAGACACTAAGGGTGATTCTACAGGCTCCTGTCTAAGATTCTCAAGTCTCTCCTCCTGGGAATTACTACCCATTTCACCCTTCAAATCTGTTATTTCTAGATTATACAAATTTTGCACAGGCCTGGATATAAATCCACGTTTGGTTTTAACCTCAACACTTCTAACAACCCCATCTTTTCCAGGATACAACTTAGTAATAACTCCAAGAGGCCACCTTAACCTTGGCACCCGTTCATCCTTTACTAGTACAACAGAACCCTCTTTAAGGTTACAATTTGGCTTGAACCCCTTCACCATACAAGGCAGGTTTCTAAGATACTCAGTCTGCCATATTCTCCAAAATTTGTCTAACTGACCCAGACGCACAGCTTCTCTTACACACAAATCCTTTGAGGATACACCACAGTCGGGATCATCTACTAACTCTAACTGAATACCTGCAGAACGGCCAATTAGGAAATGGGAAGGGGTAAGAGGATTTGCGATATCAGGTTCCTCACCTACAAATGTCAAGGGTCTAGAATTAATACAAGCTTCCACCTCATGAAGTGTAGTCTCTAATTCACTCTTGGACAAAGAATTAGTGCCCAATGTTTTCCTCAGTGCAACTTTCACAGATCTAATGAGGCGTTCCCACCAGCCTCCCCACCAAGGAGCATTAGGTACAATAAACTTCCATTGGGGCGTCAACGAGCCATAATGTTCTCTTAACAGGTTGGAGACACTCACAAAGGTTCTAGCATTGTCAGAGTAGAACACTGTTGGAACACCCCGTCTAGCTACAAACCGTCTAATGGCCAAATTACAATCAACAACAGAAAGAGACTCGGTGAGCTCTAAATGAACAGCTCGAATGACAGCACAGGTAAAAAGAAGTATATACAATTTCTTGGATGGAAAATCAATACAAAATAAAGGACCAGCAAAATCCAGACCTGTAACCGTGAATGGAGGAGCCGACTTAACTCTCAACTCGGGAAGTGGCCCCACAGGCTGGGAACAAGCCGAGGCATCACAACGCCGACAAGCCACACATTCTCGACAAACCTTCTTTGCAATCTGACGAAGGCGAATGATCCAGTAACTGTTTCGTAAAGTGGATACAAGTGTAGCAACACCAGCATGCTTGAGCAACCTATGCTGGAAACGAACTAACAGTAAAGCAATGTGGGTACCAGGAATTATTATAGGGTGCTTACTCTCAAAACTCAAGTCTGCATTCTCTAAGCGCCCTTTTATTCTCAGTAGCCCATCCTCATCTAGGTAAGGATCAAGTTTAATCAAGGAAGAACCCCTTGGGAGGGGGAGAGATCTACTCAGAGCATTTACTTCCTTTGCAAAGGCCTCTCGTTGCACAAAGTACAGCAGTTGTACCTTAGCCTTCGTCAATTCTCCATAGGTTAAAGGTCCACTTAATTTGCGGGACGAAGGTCTGCAATTCCCAACAAATCTCAGTACCCAACCTACTACATTAAGGGCCTTTGTAAAGGAACTCCATCGGGTGAATTCAAATAAGGGCGGCTCATTTTCAACTGCAACACAAACTGTGTCAGTATCACATATCTCTTCTGAAGGAATGTCCGCCCCCCTGCCTTCCTGATGAGGGAGCGGGGAGGAACAGAGCCAAGGAGGACCCTTCAGCCAAATATCAGACTGCAAAAGCTGCTCAGCAAAAACACCTCGAGATACAAGATCCGCTGGGTTGTCCTTGCCTGGACAATGCTGCCAACATGAAGGAGGTGTCAAATGTTGAATCTCAACAACCCTGTTAGCCACAAAGGTTTTCCATCTATTGGGGTCCCCCTTTATCCAAGCTAGGGCTACTGTGGAATCCGTCCAACATTGAACAGAAACCTCTTTACCCAGCTGCAAGGCGGACGTCACAAACACAACGAGTCTAGCACATAACAGGGCTCCGAGTAATTCAAGCCTAGGAAGGGAAACCCTTTTTATAGGGGCTACCTTGCCTCTTGCAACAACCAGCGATACCTTGAATTTATCCCCCTCAGGCACTCTCACATAAACACAAGCACCATAACCCTTTTCTGAAGCATCACTAAATGCATGGAATTGAACATTAGGAATTTCCTTAAAGGGTGACTCAGAAAACAAGTACCGATCTACTCTAAATGACTCAAGCACAGAAAATCCTACAACCCATAATTTAACTCTGCCTTGCATAGCCTCGGGTAATAGCTCATCCCAATCTAAACCTAATCTCCAGATTTCTTGAAACAGTATTTTTGCATGCATAACAAACGGACATATGAGCCCCAAGGGATCAAAACACCGAGCTATGAGGCTTAGCACATTTCTTTTGGTACAAACAATATCTCCAAAGGGGTCCAGGTTCTCAACCTTAAAGGTAAAACGGTCAGGGGAGGATACCCAGTGGAGGCCTAGAACCTTGACACTCTCTTCACTAGAACCTTCAGTTATAGTTAAAGTCTTACAATTAGAAGTACACTTTGACAATGACATACCAGCCTCCTGCAGGATACCATAGGCTTCTTCAAATCTTAAACTTGCTTCTGCGGGACTATCAGCCCCAGATAGCCAATCGTCTACATACAGATTCTCATACAGTTCAGAAACCACCTCTGTGAGAGGGTATTTCTTTAAATGAAATTTTAAGGTGGCATTTAATAAAAATGGACTACTCTTATTACCAAAGGGCATTCTTATAAATCTGAAATGTTTAACATTGTTCCCCTCTTTCAACAAAAACCTATGAACATCATGGTCCTCCCTTCTTACCTTTATTTGAAGAAAAGCCTTTGTAATATCAGCTGTTAAGGCCACCCTCCACCTTCTAAATCTTAACAACACCTCAACTAAATCAGGGTTGAGTGAAGGACCACTTTCTAAACAATCATTCAGAGATACTCCATTACTGCCACGTGCAGATCCATCAAAAACAGGCCTCACCTTGGTGGTTAGTCTCCCTTCCCGTACCACAGGCCGATGAGGCAAATAAAATATAGGATACCCACCTTCCCGTTGATGGGAAGGAATTTCTTCAATAATACCCTCCTTTTCATACTCATTAAACACCTTAAAATATTGTTCCTGCAGACAGGGGTTTTTACCTAACCTATTATAGAGACCTTCCAATCTTCTCAAAGCATGATGTTCATTATTAATCAAATCTAATTTCATATTCTCAGATTTCCATGGTAGGGCCACTTCATAGCGACCATCTTTAAAACTTACCAAATTCTCAAATTGAACCAAGACTGGGTCAGGGTTCATCACCTCAGAATGTAGTTCGTTGGGTTTTATGCCAGCAGACTCTAGATCCCAAAATTGACTCAAACTACACTCTTGTACATTCTCAATTGCTAACAATTGTACACTTCCACCAATATTACCTTCAGACCTATTAAAGGATCCGGACAAAATCCAACCAAAAATTGTCTCCTGGGCCACAAGCCCTTCATGATACATAACCTGGTTGGGGATCATCATCTTCCAATATAAATCAAGGCCTATCAACATATCAATATGTAAATTTCGATGGGATCCATACTCATCGATCAACTTAAGGTGAGAAAAAGGTTCTAAACACTTAGGGTCCACTTTGGACCTAGATAACGGAGGACAAATTACATAAATCTCAGCAACCTTAAAACTATATTTGTGATCATTTGCCCCTACACTCATTATTTCATAAATACTACACAAATCTGCCTTAGAGGCTTTCCCTCCACCAAAGGCAGAAAATGATAAATACTCAGAAGTCAGCCACTTAGGCTTGACCCGTTTGACCAGTTCCCTTGAAATGTAAGACCGATCTGACCCCGTATCAAACATTACAGTAGCAAATGTGATACCCTGATGGCCTACTACCCTGACTTGGGCCGTCTGCAATACACAACACCTTGAATTAACCTTGTTTTTCACCTCACAAGGTGCTACCCCCACATGGGTCACAGAATTTGACCCCTCTTGCACTCCCTCTACTACAGGGTTATTTTCACTAGCTGTTACGGAGGGTTTCGTTTCAGATCTCCGACATACAAGGGAGTTGTGATTCCCAGTCTTGCACTTTGAACACTTAGCCCAACAGGCCTTGGCATAATGGCTTTTAGATAAACACTTAAAACACAAACGCCGATTACGCACGGCTTCTTCTCTTTCTGCAAGGGGGAGCTTAGTTATACCTAAACACCTTTCACTGGGATGCAGCTTTCCACAGAATGCGCAAGACGTCTTCGAACCACTTTCTTCTGATGAAGTTTGAAGGGCAGAGGCTGAACTGGGAGTGTGCTTTTTAGTCCGTCGTTCTACACTGGGTTCCTCGGATTTTCCAAGGCTTAGTCTCTTGATAGCCTCTGCCCTCTCTCTGCCTTCCACTTCTCGTTGCAAGAACTTCAGCAATCCGTCGAGATCTCCTCTTTTCCGTCCACTACGCGACCAGTCCAACCTTATGTCATGAGGTAACAGAGCAAGGATCATAGGCACCAAGATCCGCCCGTACTGTTCACCTCCAACTCCAAGGGCCTCCAAACTGCGCACATGGCCTACTAACTCATCCTGTAATTTCCGCAAAGAGGACGTGTGAATTTCAGTCCTTGCGCTCCTAGATGAGCTAAGTTGCATTAGGGTTTGAAGGTGAGCTGATATAATGTTTTCTGGATTGCCATACCTTTCTTCTAACAACTCACAGGCTATCTTGTAATTAGCTGTTGTTTGGGTGAGGCCCTGTAGTACACCCCTAGCCTCACCCTCTAAAACAGATTGAAGATACATAAATTTGGAAACAAGAGGCATAGGCTGATCGTCCACAAGTGCCATAAATTGGTCCCAAAATGGCCGCCACTCTGTTATTTTCCCGCCAAATTTCACTAGCTGGAGTTTAGGCAATTGCACACTAAAACCCTCATTACCGACTTCACTGCCTGAATTAATATCTTCACTGGACCTATTAGCAACCAAGTTTCTGTCCTTGCCCAGCCTCTCTAAGGTAGCTGCTGCTTCAGTACGGATTTTTCTTACCTCTTGCAGAAAATGGTGGTCTTCTAGTATTCTTCTCTGGAGCTCGTCAACATCCTCTATAGAATTCTGGTCTCGCTGAATTATTTCTTCCCAGTCGGCCTTCTTATTATCGTAGTCTTTTACGAGACTTGTAATTTCATGCCAGGTTGGATTACCGGCCATGGCTCTGGTCAAATCTTCTGAGGCACAACGCAGCCATATTGTTGCCTTCTCTCTCTGCAGCACTGCTCTCCTAAGTTGATTTATGTCGTTGGGGAATCCAGTAAATTCAGCCTCGCTCTCATCTGATTCCCGGGTCTGGGTACCATGTTGTATGTGGGCCATAAGCCCCTCAGTTTGAGGCATAGCCTCCTCAATTTTCTCGTAACACTCAAAAATAAACTACGGGAGAAAAGAAACGACCTTCCCGTTTTCTCTTTATTCCTCTCTACTCTCTACTACAGATTCAAACAAGAGCTTGGGGGAGCACGCAGGTCCCATGGTTCCTTTTTGTAGAAAACTTCACATAAAAAAAAATAGATAACATTGTGATACAGACAAGACAAATCCATTTAACCAGCAAATCATAAATTTCTCACTTTTATTCTCTTTAAAGCTTCCCCAAAGGTAAAAAAAATACAAATATGTGACGAAAACGGGAGAGGGGAAGTCCCGGCTCCCATCCACTCGGGAAATTAATACAGTTTTCACAATATAATCACAATTCACATAGATTACTCTTTATAATTGTAATGACCCAATCATAATAACATATCAACCTTTCAAATAAACATATTTTTCAATAAATCAACTATTTCGATAATGTCAATAAACCTGGGTGCGTTCTCATTGGACAAACACTACACTTACCAGCGTAAACGAACGTTGGGTGCGTTTTCATAGGACAAACACTACACTTACCAGCGTAAACGAACGTTGGGTGCATTTTCATAGGACAAACAAACCAACATTTAACACTTATGTACTTTACCCTTAAAAAACTAAGTTTTTTTACTTATGCCTAGATCTTTTATTTGCAATTTGTTCTTATGTGTATACATATTTTCCTCCAAGCTGGAACAACTGTTAAAGTAGTTAAGAGCAAGGGCAAGAAGCTCTGGCCCAATCTCCACCTGTTTGAAGTCTCACTTTTGTTTTGGCCACAATGAGTTCAGATGTACTGTTGCACTCTCTATCTGTTTCTCTGAAGGGGCATAATTTCTTGTGATTATCTCCCTCTAGAGATAGTACAGTAGGTCGTGTCCGCCTGTGCAGTATTCCTTAAAGAGGGAGAGTGTCTTGTGCTGTTTTTATTCACTAATTGAGTGCATCGGCTACCGCTGTTCTTGCGCTCACTCCCCTGCCTCTATCCTTTGGGATGTGTGTTGTGCGCAAGGAGCCCTCAGAGCTATGTCAGCATACTTTCAGGTTCTGGTGTGATGTGGAACTTTGCTAGTGTTCTCTGCACCCCCAGGATTGAAGTTTCTGTGCTTACTGCTATTGATTATGACCTAAGGAAAGCTTCGGCCTCCCTATGTCTTGCAGGTAGACCCTCCATAACTTTGTAAGGGAGCGGGTGGCTATTGCTATCTCCCTCACAGTGCCTCGCTTTGTGAAGCTAAAGGTGATAGCGTGATTAAGGTGCCCTTGATCAGTGGTACCACCCCATTAAGCCCAAGGCTAAACTAACCAGTCTAGCTTTTCAGTCTTTGTTCCGTAACTGGAATAAAAACCACGCTATTTAATAGGGGTATTACTTTCGGCGTAGCTGAAATGACGAGCCATTAAAATTTAACAAGGGTTTACTGCCCACACCGCTAACTGTAGGGGAGGGTAGCTTGCTACCCCCCCCTCCTCACACACACCTGTGCTTGAACTCACTTTGCTCTCGGCTGGGATGGTAGTCGGACGTGTCCGCTGTCATCCTCGCCGCTCATTGGCAGCCATTAATGCTTTTTTGTTTTCTCTTCGACAGTGTTGTGTGTGAAGTTGGCCTCTGCTATTATGCGCTCCTGCCCTGGATTACCCGACTGCCCCTGTGGAACATTCATGTCGGCGGTCGAGACCAATTCTCACGCCCTTTGTCCTTACTGTAGGGGCCAACGGTGTGATAGCGATAACAAGTGTAGTGAGTGGTCTACCTCCCAGTGGGAGAGGATATCGCGGCGACGGAAGAAGTCCAAACGGGATATTTCTCCTTCGAAGGTTTCTTTGAAAGGAGAAAAACCCAAGGCCTCTTCTTCCATTGCTCAAACCTCCTCTGAAGCTCCCACTCGGTCGGTCTCTTTCGAGAGACCGTCGAGTGGTAGCGTAGACCGTTGTACTGTTTTGCAAACTCGGGATTCAAGAGATGGCGTTGCCTCCCATAGCGAAGCAGCTCCACCTCTCCCCCTGGGGGAGGATTTGTCACTAATCCCTTTGTTTCAGCTTTGGTCTTCCTTGGGGCTTGAGGGTTCGCCCTCCAAGGAAGTCTTACTTGACTACATCCGATTGGGTGCCACGGTTAAGCAATCGCCGTCTCCGGCAGATTGCTGACGTTGTGGTGTCAGAGGTATCCAATGCGGTATCACCCATCACCTCTGTCTCTTCAAACCCTACGGTAGCTGACGGCTTAATTTCTCCCGATCCTGTTCAACCAACGAGGGAGAAACTAAGTCCAACAGTCTCTCCTGCTGGTGTTTCTCTCCCTCTGGGGAGTTCACTTACAGAGACTGCTCTTCGGAGGACTGCAGAAGGTCAGCTTGCTGATCTAACGGCCCCCAGAGGGCGTATTCGTCGCAAGGCTCACCTTCCTCTTTGCCAGAGAGGCCTCGGTGAGGAGGCGCCTCTTTGGTTCTACATCTTCGTTGCAGTCCCCCACAGAGGAGCCTCGTCATCGATCACCGACTGTTCCTGATTTGGTCCTGGACCTTTCTGCGGATCGTTCGCGATCTCCTTCAGTGGAAGGTCGTCCTTTCATAGGACACGTCGACTTTCCACCCGACAGACCTGCCGACCTGCCGTCACCTTTCCTGGATGCTGATGCGCACTACGTGCCAACGAAACCTGACTTCCTCGCTCGTCAGGCCTCGTCAACTAACCCTAGTACAGGGCATCAAGGGCGTATGCGCCAACTCGCACATACTTCCCATACAGCCTATGCACGTAACCATGAGCATACGCGCCAACGTTCTCCTGGGTGCCAGGCTTTGCCTGAGCAGACAGACATATGCCCATGCCCAGCTGCGCGCCAACCCTCTCCTGCGCGCCATCAACCTCCTACGTGCCAACGTGCCAGTGGTCTCCTGCGCGCCAGCGCTCTCCTGTACACCAGCGATCTCCTGCTCGCCCGTGCGCCCACGCCCAGCAGTCATCTCTCCTGCTCGCCCCCGATCTTCTGATCTGGGCGCTGTGGAGAAGTCTAGGTTGACTTCTCCACAGCGCCAGCGCTCGCCATCACTCGCCTACGCGCTCATCCTCTCCTGCAGTTGCGCGCCCTCATTCTCACGTGCGCCCACGAGCAGCACAGGCTTCTACTGCGCGCCAGGGGTATCTCTCCTGCGCGTGCTCGCCGTACGTCTACTTCAGGGACACGCGAACTCTCGCCCTTGCACTCAACGCCCTGATCCTGCGCGCCCACGCGAATATTCTCCTGCGCTCGCTCCTGTGCGCCCACAGTCTCCCGCGCGCTCTCGTGTGTGCCATCAGTCTCCCTCGCGCCCGCACGCACGCTCGTAGTCTCCCGCGCGCGCACCAGCAGTCTCCCGCACGCAATTCGCGGTATTCACCATTACGCGCCCCCGCGCGAGAGTCAATATCGTCCCGCGCGCGAGACTGCTGAACAACGCATGGCAAGGTCGCCATTGCCGCATTCCCCTCCGCGCAAACGCATAACAGCATGTATTGTGGCAGGAAATTAAACATCTAGAGGGGTCCAGGATCCCTAAGCCTTTCCCGGCGAATCCACCAATGAGAACTCCTCCCAGGGATTCTTCAATTCCTGTCCCTTCAGAGGGGGGTGTCTGACAGTGCGTCTGTCAGCCAACAGCCTTGGTTCGGGGCACTAATCAAGGTCGTGACACAGGTGTTCAAGCCTGTTTTCTCTGAATTAGGTCACAGATCCTTGGCTGTTTCTACCCTTTTGAAGAGAAAAAGAGGAGTTCCAGACGCGGTAACTTCTCCAAAGGCTAAGTTGACTCCACGCAAGCCTTCGAGGCAGGTTCCTTCTTTCTCCCAGATTATCTCTCCTTCCCTGTCGGATGAGGACTTCCTGTCCTCAGGGGAATTGCGTGAGGTGAGACTTTCTCCCATCGCACCAATGGGGGAAACCTCTTCTCGCGCTGAGATGTCTTCTCAAGTGGGGGCTGGAAGGAACTTACCATCTTCGTCAATGTTGGAGTCCTACATCCTTCCCAGGAAGGAGTCTAAGGACTCTAAGATATTACCAAAGTCCTCTACAAGAACCAGGACGGAGCCAACAAGCCAATCGGAGAACGTCCGCGACTTTCCCCAAGAGGAGCCTTTGGGGACAGGAGACTTCGCTGCAAGTCCGACGACAGGAGGAGAACAGCAAGAGTCAGAAAATACATTTTGGCAAGTTCTGACTCTAATGGGGGCTCTCAACGGGTTTTCCGACCCAGAGATCTCCTCGAGAGGGCAAGGACACGGTCTTGGAACGTGTATTCGGTACTCAGAAACCCTCTAAGACCAGTGCAGCTCTGCCCTGGTCTCAAGGGGTTAAGAGTACCAGAGACAAGATCGCTGTACAGCTCTCCGAGATGTCCTCCTCCAACCGTTCCAGTGCCACCAATAAGCTCGTGCCACCTCCTCGCGTACAGCAGAGGAGGTACTTTGAGATCTTGGGGGACCCTTGTTTAACTCTTCCTCTCCACCACTCTTTGGAAGAGATTACCAGGGGAGTCCCTCTTGAGAGACTCTCCAGCCGACAAGTCTCATTCTCAGCAACCGAGATCCTTAACCAGGAGAAAGTTGCGAAGTGTGCTATGCAAGCCACTTCGTGGCTCGACATCTGGTTAGGGACCTTAGGTATCCTGATACGCTCTGAGGATTTCTCCAAAGAACGTACCAGGAAAGCTATGGAGACGTTCCTTCTCTCAGGCACTCACACGATCAAGTTTCTGGCCCACCAAGTCTCGAACTTGTGGGCAAACACCATCCTGAAACGTCGGGAAGCGGTGGCTGAGAGATTCCATCAAAAGGTCTCTAGCACCGAGATCAATAGGCTCAGACATTCCTCTTTAGAGGGATCCATCCTGTTTGAGCCTAAGGATGTGGAACAGGCCGCTGAGAGGTGGAGGAAGTCTCATCAAGACTCCCTCCTTCATAGGGCTTTAACATCTAAGCACCACAGCAGTCCCGTCCAGCCAAGACCGCTAAATCGATGACAGCAGCGAAGACAGTGGTGTCTTAAGCCCTTTCCTGTCAAGTGTCAAGGATAGGAAAGGCAAAACGTCCTCCAGGGGAGGTAAGAATCACAGAGGGAGCCGCCGAGGCTGCAAACGCTAGGATTGGCAGTCCCCCTGCATGTCCACCAGTGGGGGGATGCCTACAAAGTTGCTCAGACAGGTGGAAGCAACTCGGGGCCGATTCCTGGACGATTTCCGTAATCAGTCAGGGATATCGCGTCCCGTTCACAACATCTCTACCTCCCCTAACGACGAATCCAGTGTCATTGAGCTCCCTTGCCATGGGATCGTCAAGGGGGCAAGCCCTTCGGGCAGAAGTCCAGACCCTATCGAAGAATCTCCAGGCTTCTTCAATCGACTCTTGTAAAGAAGGCATTTGGAGGCTGGAGACCAGTCATCGACCTCTCAGCTCTGAACAAGTTTGTCAAACAAATTCCGTTCAGCATGGAGACGGTGGACACAGTCAGACTAGCAGTGCGACCGCAAGACTTCATGTGTACACTGGACCTAAAGGATGCGTACTTCCAGATCCCAGTCCATCCGTCTTCAAGGAAGTACTTAAATTTCAGCCTAGACAACAAAAAGTACCAGTTCAGGGTGCTGTGCTTCGTTCTCTCCACAGCACCACAAGTTTTCACCAGAGTGTTCACCCTAATATCTTCATGGGCACACGGATTGGCGTCCGTCTCCTCCGTTATCTGGACGACTGGTTAATCCTAGCAGACTCAGTGTCATCCCTTCTTCAACACCGGGACAAACTTCTGAGACTTTGCCAAGATCTGGGGATCATGGTAAATCTCGAGAAGTCCTCACTGCTGCCCACTCAAAGACTGGTATACCTAGGCATGATTATAGACACCAATCTCCATAAAGCCTTCCCATCAGACGACAGGGTAGCAAGGCTGAGGAAGGTCACAAGCCCTTTTCTCAGACGAGAAGAGAACTTCCAGCCCAATCGTTGTTACGTCTCCTCGGTCACCTTTCATAGCTGGCTCGTCTAGTTCCCAACAGTCGCCTCAGGATGAGTTCCCTCCAGTGGCAACTCAAGTCCCGGTGGAATCAAGGTTACGATTCCCCGGACGTCCTGATCCCTATGGGACCTGTGGAACTGACGGACCTCCAGTGGTGGGTGGCAGACAAGAACCTACGAAAAGGATTGGATCTTCTCGTCCTCCCTCCGGATTTGATGCTGTTTTCGGACGCTTCAAAGGAAGGGTGGGGGGCCCACGTGCTGCACCACACAACCTCAGGCCTTTGGTCAGAGTCAGAAAAGTATCTCCATATAAATCTCCTAGAGATGAAGTCTGTCTTCCTGGCCCTTCAACAGTTCCAACAGTACCTAGCAAGTCACTCTGTGGTGGTGATGAGTGACAACACCACAGTAGTGGCCTACATCAACAAACAAAGAGGTACTTTTTCGCAGCAACTATTCCATCAAGCAGTAGAGATACTGAGATGGGCCGAAATCCACTCGATACCACTATCGGCACGCTTCATTCCAGGCAAAAGGAATGTGCTCGCCGACAATCTGAGCAGAGCGTCTCAGATAGTGAGTACCGAGTGGTCTTTGGATCAACTAGTAGCCAACAAAATCCTGACTTTGTGGGGTTCTCCGACGGTGGATCTTTTTGCAACGGCCCTGAACTTCAGGCTCCCGCTGTACTGCTCCCCAGTCCCAGACCCCAAGGCCCTCTGGCAAGATGCTATCCAACAACAGTGGGACAACATCGACGTTTACGCCTTTCCCCCGTTCTGTCTGATGAGGAGGGTGCTCAACAAGACCAGAACATCGGTCAATCTTTCAATGACCCTCATAGCTCCGCTATGGCATCACACGGAATGGTTTCCGGACCTTCTGCAACTCCTAACGGAGCTACCAAGAGAACTTCCTCCACGACACAATCTTCTCAAACAACCGCATGCTAACATCTACCACAAAGCCGTAGCTTCACTACGACTTCACGCCTGGAGACTATCCAGCATCTCCTCTCTGAGAGAGGATTTTCGCAACAAGTTGCGGTCAGGATGTCTGGACACCTGCGAAAGTCATCTGCAGCAGTCTACCAGGCAAAGTGGAAAGTCTTCTGTGGTTGGTGTCGTGGAAGGGGTATCTCTCCACTCGATGCCACTATTCCAACAATAGCGGAGTTCCTCGTGTATTTGTGGGAAGAAATGCTCCTTTCAGTCTCGGCAGTGAAAGGCTATCGCCCAGCCTTAAGTCTAGCTTTCAGGCTGAAAGGAATGGACATTTCTTCATCGCTAGAACTTTCTCTACTCATACGTAGTTATGAACTTACCTGCCCTCAGTCGGAAGTGAGACCTCCCCCATGGAACATGGTTCGAGTTCTCAGGTCTCTTAAGAGACATCCCTATGAACCATTACACCAGGCATCAGATTGCCAGCTAACCTGGAAGACGGTGTTCCTGCTAGCTTCGGCTTCGGCCAAGCTAGTCAGCGAACTTCATGGTCTCTCGTATGACATCACCTATTCAAGGGGATGGGGGGAGGTAACGTACAGCTTCGTCCCTGAGTTTATTGCTAAGACTCAGAATCCTGGAGTGGCGGATTCTCGATACGACTTCTTCCAGATTTCTAGTCTCCGTTCTGTAACAGATGACCCAGACCATCTCTTACTATACCCAGTAAGGAGTTTGAGGCTATAGCTCAAAAGAACAGCTGCAGTCCGTCCTCATGTGCCAGCACTATTCGTCAGCACAGGAAGGACTAAGAGGAGGGTCACCAAGAACACCATCTCTGCATGGATTTGTAGGGTCATTGATCTGGCCTTGAATCCAGATCCTCCTCCGTCACGTCGCCCTAGAGCACATGATGTCAGGGGCATAGCTACGTCCCTGGCCTTCAAAATAAATTTCTCAGTGAAGCAGGTTCTTCAAGCGGGGGTGTGGAAACGTCAAACAACGTTCACAGCTCACTACCTGCAAGACGTGACCCACAGGAGGCTTGATACGCGCTCTATCGGCCCTGTGGTGGCTGCACAACAGCTGGTTTAAAACCTCAAGCTCCTTATTGGACAAATAGCAGAAGGTTGAGGGCATAGTTACCCAGTTTTAGTCTGCATGAATGAAAATGTTTGACTGGCCCTTATTCTTTTCTTCATCATCCCCTCTCTTGGGGAAAGCAGCATCCTGGGTTCTCTGCATAGCTGACCACAAATCACTGCAGGTAAACCATGCTCCCTTGTGTTCCTATTATGAAGTTAATACTGTTACGTCCCCATACCCTGACGAGGTGGTATTGGGAAAGTCCTAGTCAACAAGTTTCCATCTAAAGAATTTCAGAACAACTTCCCAGGACGAGTCACACTTCATCATACCTTCGAACACAGCCAGAACTGGCTGGTACGTCCACCCTTCCTAATGGGTGAGTCACCCCTATTAAATAGCGTGGTTTGTATTCGTTACGGAACAAATGACAAATTTGTAGATAATTTGTATTTTTCCTAACTATACAAACCTTAGCTTATTTAACCAAACTTGCCCGCCAGCCCTATCCCCCTTGAAGTCCTAACTCCAAGCATAGCGAGTTCAAGCACAGGTGTGTGAGGGGGGGTAGCAAGCTACCCTCCCCTACCCCCGCTAACTAGCGGTGTGGGTAGTAAACCCTTGTTAAATTTTAATGGCTCGTCATTTCAGCTACGCCGAAAGTAATACCCCTATTAAATAGCTAAGGTTTGTATAGTTAGGAAAAGTACAAATTATCTACGAATTTGTCATTTTTGGTGGACCTCAATGCTTATGGAGGTGTAGACCTTAGAAAGATTGCTGATTTCTTAACACCTAAGTTGTCTTATTTTCTGCAAGTTAGCAAAAAGAGGTTCTTTTAGCATTTGTAGGAGAATTGGTAATGTTACTACATTTAGTACGGTAAATCTGTTTGCAGTAGCACTAGCCCGTTTGATTACTGCCAGATTTCCATAACTCTATGTAATGTTTATGAACATCTTTTGGCATAACGTCTAAATGGGTATACTAAAGTAATCATCTGTTCCTTAGTTTGCAATTCTGCTCTTGTAAAGGCCTCGGAGCATGTGATATCCTTCTTAAATCTCCAATGCTGTACAGAAATCCCTAGATTATTGTCTGGAAGTTTGTGATTGGTCTTGATTTTAGTGGTCCTTTTCACAGTGTTAGTCACGAGGACATTGTCAAACTCAAACAGTTGGGAGTTCTCTTCTTAGTATCATTATTATCATTATTGAATTCTTGAGTAATATTATTATTATTAATTGCTAAGCTACAACCCTAGTTGGAAAAGCAGGATGCTATAAGCCCTGGGTCCCCAACAGGGAAAATAGCCCAGTGAGGAAAGGAACTAAGGAAAAATGAAATATTTCAAGAACAGTAACATTAAACTAAATATTTCCTATATAAACTACAAATACTTTAACAAAACAAGATGAAGAGAAATTACATAGAATAGTGTACCCGAGTGTACCCTCAAGCAAGCAGATTTGTTGTTGATGGGGACCATAGTGAGTATGGGAATATATCCAGCTTTCCTCAGGGTTGTGTTCTTGACACTTTACTTTTCATACTGTAAACACATACAGGTATAGTATGTGGTTTGGCCTTTTAAAGAAGCTTGTTACATGTGCAGACAATCTGACTCTCTTTGCATTAACTACTTTTGAATGTAGATCTGTTAAGGCTGAATCACTCAACTCTTTGACATTGCAATTAATTAGTGTAGTTTGATCCCAGGACCAAGCTCCTGACTACTAACAAGTAAAGGGAAAGATATATTTTTGGTTTGTTTTGTAACAGGAAAGCAAACCTATTTTCGGCGAGGCTAAAAGACGAGCCATTAGACTTTTAGCGAGGGTTACCCACCAGTACCCCTAGTTAGCGGGGGGGATGGATGGTAGTAGCTACTCCTCTCACTCACACACCTGTGACTTTTGACTTTTTAATCTCATGTTTTTCATTTTTTACAGTACAGTATACAGTATATGAAAATTTTTTTTATGTTTTTATTATATATATTTCAAGTTTTCTTTATAGTGAATGTTGCTATTTGGATGACAGCGTAGTGCGGCAGGTTCTCAAGGGCGTAGAACCTTCCTCCCTTGGACAATGGACATCCCTTAGGCGGGTGGCCTTCCGAGTGACTCGGCTGCTGGCACAGGGGTCATCATCGTTTGGATACTCCTCCGCTCGGCTGTTGTCTGCTTGTGGCCATCACAGAGCATGACTTCGGTCTTGCTCTTTCTCACCGATAAGTTGCTCACTTCATGAGGGCGGCCGGTAGACACTCTGCCGGGGGGTGACACCTTTCCTGTTCGCAGGTTAGGTTGTGCTAACGAATAGTTGTTCCGTAACCGAAATACAAACCACGCTATTTACAAAGGGTTATTACTTTTAGCGTAGCTGAAATGGCGAGCCATTAGAATTTAACGAGGGTGTATTACCCCCGCGCTAGTTAGCGGGGGGGTAGGGGAGTGGTAGCTAGCTACCCCTCCTCCCCCTCACACACAGGTGAATACTCACTTTCACTTTTGGCTCGGACTGTGACAGACGTCTCTGTCTTGGTCCTCGCTTGGCAGCCATTGTCTGTTTTGTCTTTACTTAATCGCTTACTTTTCTTTTACTCAATATATATGTAAACATGTTTTCATGTTTGTATATATATTTGAGTATAGAAATAAGTAAGTTTCCTTTTCAGATGTGTGTGTGTAGTGTACGATATCTACGTGGAGGCCTCGGTAGTTAGGCCACCACGGCCTAATTTTATGGGTTGCGATCGAGTTTGACTTCGGTCTTTCTCTCTCTCTCTCTCTCTTGAGGTCGTTCACCCTTTTACTATGTTTTACTACGCCCTTGTAGCTTCCTTCCCGTGTGGGTGGGGTTGCTACGCCGTACATTTTGTCTCAATTAGTTTATGAATCTAATTGTAGTTGTTAATTTTTCGGCTTGTAGAACGATTCCTTTCGGGGTTTTCGTTTTTTCTTTAGTGTTCATTCATTTTTAAATTACATAATTACATAGTTACATAATTATAATTGTTATAATTCTGTTTTGGTTACAGCTCTCCTTCCGCGAGTGTAAGTGGTTGTGAGGGCACGTGCCTGTTGTGTAATTCTTGTTCCTTTTCCTCGGGATTCCTCTTCGGAGCCTTCCCGGGGGAATGAATGTGTACTAATATTATTTGTTTTATTTTTTTACAGTTACCGATCTAGTTCGTTTCTGTAATATAGCAACGGTGTGAGCTGTCTGGTTGAGTCCTGGGGATTCGGCTGTTGCTGCCTCCCCCCCTTGTATTGTCGTCAGGGGCGTGTCTCCTTCTACTGGTAGTACTCCCGTGTCGACGGACAGCTCTCCAGTTCATTTTAGAACAGTCAGGAGGCTTGCCTCCTTGGGCGGATAACTTTCCTTCCGAGGGAAGTTTTTTCCTGTCCAGGCTTGAGCTTTTCCTCTTTTGGGGGGTTCTTCTCTTGCCTTTTTTTCGTGCGACTATGCTCTTGGTGCTGAGCGGTCGCACCTGCAGTTTCGCTCAAGGGGCTGGGCAACTGCAGGAGCTCCTCTTCGGAGGATTGCCCCTTTTAGGTCACTGGCTGACCAGTCTCTTCCACGAAGTGTTTCTCTTTCGTTCGCGAGAGAGTACACTCATAGAGACTCCTCTTCGGAGGTTTCTTCTGTTGCTGTTGCTGTTGGCCTCCCTCGCCGTAAGGCCCTCCGTCCGCCTCGTCGTAAGGGCCTCTCATCTCCCTATAAGGGTGCTTGAGGCGCCTTTTTGAATCTCCGTTTGCAGCCTACAACTTCTTTTTCTCGCACAATCCTGAACGATCGCCCTCATGCGGATGCTGATCACCATCGCACCCTTTCACGCGATCATTCACCTGCGCATGCTGCTCGCCATCGCACAACCCTGAACGATTGCCCGCTTACGCATGCTGCTCCTCATCGCACCACCCTGAACGATCGCCCTCCTGCAGATGCTGATCACCATCGCACCCTTTCACGCGATCATTCACCTGCGCATGCTGCTCGCCATCGCACAACCCTGAACGATTGCCCGCTTACGCATGCTGCTCCTCATCGCACAACCCTGAACGATCGCCCTCTTGCGGATGCTGATCACCATCGCACCCTTTCACGCGATCATTCACCTGCGCATGCTGCTCGCCATCGCACAACCCTGAACGATTGCCCGCTTACGCATGCTGCTCCTCATCGCACAACCCTGAACGATCGCCCTCCTGCAGATGCTGATCACCATCGCACCCTTTCACGCGATCATTCACCTGCGCATGCTGCTCGCCATCGCACAACCCTGCACGATTGCCCGCTTACGCATGCTGCTCCTCATCGCACAACCCTGAACGCTCGCCCTCTTGCGGATGCTGATCACCATCGCACCCTATCACGCGATCATTCACCTACACATGCTGCTCGCCATCGCTTACCACCAGCGATCTTCTTCACCTACGCGGCAGCACGATCCCTCGCCGTCACGCCTATTCGCCTGCGCGCCCGCGCGATCGCTCGCCTGCGCGCCCTCGCGACCGCTCGCCTGCGCGCCCGCGCGACCACTCGCCTGTGCGCCCGCGCGACCATTCGCCTTTGCGCGACCATAGTTCGCGGCGAATTCCACAGCCGGTGGTAGCAGCAGGGACGCGTGCTCCTAGGCGGCACTCGGGATCACCTCCATCCAAGCACAGGTTGGTAGTGCAGGACGAAGACAGGTCAGTACAGCATTCTTCCCACCTTCTTTTCAGGCAGGAACCGTCGTGTCCTCTCCAAAGGATCGCCCGATCCCTTTCACCTTAGCGAGGATTTCGGACTCTGTGTCCTTGGAGCAGCAGACATGGTTTGATCCGCTGGCACGGGCGTTAATGAGGGTTATGAAACCAGCACTCACCGGCCAGGGTAACAAACCAGCGGCTGTCTCTCCTACGCTGAAGAGAAAGAGAGGAGTGGACTTCGTGGTGACTTCCCCCAGGGCGAAGTTGGTTCCCAAGAGGTCGGTCTCGAGGGTCCCCTCTCCTGCACGAGTACTCTCTCCTTCTCCCGCCCTGGAAGGATTTTTTGGCGGGGGTGCTTTCCGTTGAAGATTTCTCCATCGGACAAGGGGTGACTGCTTACCTCTTCCTCTGGGAGCTTACCAGGTTCTTTCCCTCCTCGGTTACGGCCCGAGGTTTGGTTCAAGGAAGCTACAGGAAGATCAAGGGTACTTTCCTCCTCTCGAGCTCAGGCACCTTGGCCTTTCGTCGTTAAGTATCTACTTGCGGACAAGCTCGATGTTGTACCATCTGGACGCACTGACTGAAGGCTTCCTTCGGGTGTCTCATCTGTGGAGGTCAACGACCTCAGACACCCTTCCATCCTTGAGAAGAGTTTTGTCTTTGCCCAAGGACAGAGACTTAAACATCTGCTGTGCGGAGTAAATCGACTTCCGGTTTCACTCCTCCAAGGCGCTTTCTTCCAGACTCTGCAGGGCTCCAGCTCCCTTTTCTTTCAACCACGTCAGCCTAAGTTATCGGCTACGACAACTGGGACAAGGTGTCCAATTGCAGTTTCCTCCTGTCAGGAACAGATGGCACGGGAGACTCCCCCTGGGGGGCATAGTCCTTAAAGGAGTTCACGAACTCTAGGATTGCAGGTTTTTTCGCTGGGAGGATGCTTAAGGTTACTCATCCGAATGACAGCTTCCCGATGCCCATTCCCGCACAATCTCTGTGAGTAGCCAAGGATATCGCGCCTGCCGTCTCTGTCAGCGAATTCAGTGTCTCTGAACCTCTATGCCATAGCATCAGCAGAGTTGCCCGGTTGGGCAGAATGATCCATACCTTAGGCGAAGGTCTTCCTTAGGATCATCGACGGCTTCACCCCCGGCCCCCTCAGTCGATCCTTTCTTGTAAGGAAGGATCTGAGAGGGGATGTCCATAGTCGACCTCTCAGCCCTGATCAAGTTTGTCGAACAAACTTCGGCCAGCGTAGACCAGCAGAATCGATCAGACTGGTAACGAGGCGACAGGACTCCTTTAACCCTGGATCGGAAGGACGGGTACTTTCAGTTTCCATTCCATCCATCTTCCAGGGTGCTCGTCGAATTCAGCCTAAACTGCAAGTATTCCTGCTTATGATGCAGTGTGGCTATCCCGCCGTGGCATAGCAGGTTTGTTTCCCCAGAGAACTCTCCCTGCCTTCCTCTTGGCCGCTCAGGTGCAGACTTCCGCCTCCTCTGCTGTTTGGAGGGCTGGTCAACTCCGGTAGGCTCGGGTTTCGACCTTCTTCAGCGCCGGGAAAAGCTTCCGAATGCTGACCATGAGTGTGGGCTCATGGTATTTTGCTTGGAGCCTTCTCTTCCTCTGCCTCAACATCTGGAGTATCTGGCCATGATATTGAGTCAACCGCCTTACCACGTTGGAAACCCCGCTTCTCGTCCGTCCAGCGAGGTTAAGCAACGTCGGTACTTGGATGGGTGACCACCTGGGGACGCCAGATTCTGTTACCACATCCTCCGAGCCTTCCTTTCGGTTGACTGTGGCAAGACTGAGGAGAGTCGCAGTACCTGTTCTCAGTCAAGCAGAGTTTTCAGCCCTACCTTGGAACGTTTCCTAGTTCTTCTTTCCTCATTGACCCGTTTATAGTCCGAACGGTCGCCTCAGGATAAGTTCCATGTGGGGCGATCCAAGTTCCGGTGGCTTCAGGCAATGTTTAACCGGACTCCCTGGCCCTATGGGACCAGCGGAACTATTAAACCTGCAATGGGTGTTGACCTATGGAGCCTCTTGATGGTAGTGGATATTCTCGTCCTTTCCCCACATTCTTGATGCGGTTCTCGGACTCGTCAAAGGAAAGGGGGGGGGGGGGGGGGGCATGTTCCGGTCCAGGCCTATGGTCAAGACCTGAAGGATACCTCTCCATCATTCAGGCAGGCTTAAGGGCCTTAGTCTGGCCCCTCTTCAGATCCTACCGCTCCTGCCAAGTCGCCCCGTTGCGTGTCGACTTCATGCTAACCAGCAGGGAACGCATTTTCACACCTTCACATCTTGCAGTAGAGATACCGGGATGATTGAGATTCTCTCAATTCCACCATCGGCTCTCTCATTCCAGGCAGGGGAATGTTTCTCTCAGACTATCCGAGCAGAGCCTCATAGAGAGAGTGTACCTAGGGGTCTTTGACCTTGGGTAACCAGCAAGTGCTGGTCTGGGGGACCTGATCGCGACAGCTTGGAACCTCAAGCTTCCGCTAGTTTTCCCCCCAGTCTCAGACCCCGAGACTCTGGCAAGATGCATTCCGGTGATGGTGGGACAACTTCGACGCCTGCGTCTTCCCTCCTTTTTGTCTGCGGACAATGGGTCTCAACAAAACCAGGTTGTCTGTCAACCTTTCAATGGGAGAGCTCCACTGGGACTATGCGCAGAACGGTTTCTGGACCCTCTGCTTCCCCTGACGGAACTCCCGGGAGAGCTTCTCCCACGGCGCAGACTACTCAAGCAACCACACTGCGACATCTCTCCCGAACCGGGGCGTCGCTTCGGCTTCATGCCTGGAGACACTACGCTTCCTCCTCTAGAAGAGACAACCCGCTACAGTCGCGGTACGGAGGTCGCGTCATCTGCGATAGTCATCCACAGGGGTCTCCCAGGCAAAGTGAAGAGTCTAAGGTGGTTGGTGCCGTGGGAGATATACCTCTTCCCGTGAGGCCTCTTCTCCAGCAATAACGGTCTTATTGCCTTTCGGCGGGAGGAAACTCCTTTCCGCTCTTGGCAATGAAGCCTGTCGCTCAGCCTTTCCCTGACCTTCAGGCTTAAAGGAATAACTTTTTCCTGCCCGCTGGATCTATCCTCGCTCATGCGAAGCTACGATCGTCCCTGCCCTAGTCGGAGGAAGACCTCCAACTTGGAGCATGGCTCGGACTTTTAGTCCTTTAAGAGATCTTCTCAAGACCCTTTTACAACAGGCCTCGGATTGTATTCCGCCTTGGGTCTTCTGCTCACTCTGGCCACGGCCAGTGTGTAAGCAATCTTCTTGGTCTCTTACTACTCCCCCCCTTTCTAAGGAAGAGGGGAAGGCAACATTCAGGCTCGCTCCTGAGTTGTTGGCTAGACTCAGAATCTGAGGGCCCCGACCCTTCGGTCCGATTCATTCAAGATTTTGAGTCTCCATTCTGTGTCTGATGTCCCAAGACCTTCTCTTTCTTGCCAGTACAGGAATCGAGAGGTTAGCGCTGGGAACAGCTGCAGTTTGGCCTCAGTTGCAGCCGATTTGGGAACACAAGGAGGACATGGGGGGAGAGTCACCAGTATACCTCTTCAGCCCGGACTCAAGGACATTCATCTCGACCTGTCTTCAGACCCTCCCCCGTCACGTCGCCCTACAGCACGATGTTGGATACATCGCAACGTCCCTCGCCTTCGAGTAATACTACTCTGTGACGCAGGTGCTACAAGCTGGAGTCTGGAAGCGTCTGATGACCTTCGCAGCCCGCTTCCTGCAGGGCGTGACCCACAGGAGTCTCGATACGTTTTCTATCGCTCTGTGGTGGCTACACAACAGCTGGTCTAACCTCAAGCTCCTTTTTGGACAGGTAGCAGAAGGTTGAGGGCATTGTTATCAGGTTTTAGTCTGCATGAACGAAAGAAGTATGTCTGGCCCTTACTTCTTTCTTCATCATCCCCTCTACGGGGAAGCAGCATCCTGGTCTCTGCATAGCTGACCTCGAACCTCTGCAGGTAAACCATGCTTCCTTGTGTTCCGAGTATTGAGTCAATACTGTCGCGTCCCCCATACCCTGACGAGGTGGTATTGGGAACGTCCTAACCCAGAGTTCCTTCTGGAACTCCAGGTCAACTGCCTAAGACGGGTCACACTTCTTCCTTCACACACAAGCTTACGTAGGCCACATGGTTCCTTGCGGAGCAAGGAACTTGTGAGGTGCAGGGACTCCTTTTCTCGAGTGCGACTCACTCGGATTCTGAGTCCCCGGGTAAAGCCAAAGCCAGTATGGCTGGGGACTTTCCACCCTTCCTAAGGGATAAGTCACCCTTTGTAAATAGCGTGGTTTGTATTTCGGTTACGGAACAAATGACAAATTCGAAGATAATTTGTATTTTTCCTAACCATACAAACCTTAGCTATTTACACATATTTGCCCGCCAGCCCTGTCCCCCAAGACAAGTCCTACCTCTAAGTGAAAGTGAGTATTCACCTGTGTGTGAGGGGGAGGAGGGGTAGCTAGCTACCACTCCCCTACCCCCCCGCTAACTAGCGCGGGGGTAATACACCCTCGTTAAATTCTAATGGCTCGCCATTTCAGCTACGCTAAAAGTAATAACCCTTTGTAAATAGCTAAGGTTTGTATGGTTAGGAAAAATACAAATTATCTTCGAATTTGTCATTTTTCTTCATCAATTGAAATAACCATTTGTAATTTAACTTTTCAGCTTCAACTTCGCTTGCAAGCGAAGGGTGCGCATGACCTTAACTTGTTCGCTCCCTCTTAGGAACCCCCTTTCCGCTGGAGGGTTGAGTGGCTCTCTCTAGTAGTTTGTTTTGTTAGGTAATTAATTAATTGCAATTCTTGTGTTGCAGTTTTTCACGCTGTAGCTCTCATTCCCCCATTGATTCGGCCAGGGAAGGGAGTGCGCAGTCCTTAATTTGTTTCTGTTCTCTCAGGAGACATCTTCCCCATCCGTGGATTAGGTGCTCCTTCCAAGGGAGTTTTTCTTTGTTCGGCCAAGATAGCTGACATAGAAGAGCAGTGCTGTTCATTCCTTTGGAACCTGCTGTCACTTTCCTGTTCTCCTACGCCTGTGGCAGCTCCTAATCAGCATGCTAACCTTGATGAACTGGCTCTGACTACGTTTTCTCGGGTAGCGCTTAATGCAGACCTTTAACCTGAATGAGGATTGTTGATGGGAAGCAAAGAACGCTGCCCGGAGGTCTGCCTCCAGGTGTTAAGCTACTATCCTTTCCAAGGGAGAGCTATCCTCCCCAGTTGTTGGGTTGCCTCCCTTCTAAAGGAGAACTTCCCTTCACCTTATGTCTAGCAACCTTCCTGCCAGCAGGAAGAATTGCTGTTAACTGCATCTCATCGACTGTTGCAATTTCTTCGCCTAAGACTACACCCCTTCATGCTGAGCCGACTCTTCCACCTTCCGTGTATCATTAGGAATAATACAAATTACTTCCAAATTTGTCATATTCATACACGTCTTAGATGAATGTGTGTGGGTTCTTTGTTACCAAATTTTCTTCAATTGACAGCAGGAACCTACGAGAAGAAACTGTAGGAACTTTAAGCGAGTTCCACGTAACAAGTTCTCCAACCATCACTTCAGATCTGTTTTCAATTCCCAAGGGACCTTCACTAGCACTGCAGGAGGGTCTGACACTTGCGATCACTGATGTTTTAATGTCTACTTCAGTGAGGCAAGGTGGATTTTCCAGAACAGAACTAACTTCTCGAGAGAAGTGAGATGGCCTACGAGTCTCCATCAAGAATGAGCTGGGAGAGCTTCCCTTTTGAGAAAGGGTGCTGTTACTTGTCAATCCTAGTATTTTGACAATGGATAAGTTCTGACTCAGCCCAAGTCTAAATTCATACCCAGGCAACAAAGACGAATCGTCGCACATACATTATTCCCGCAAGCAGGCTCATTTTCTAATGCTTACCCGGAGGCAAAGAAGTTAGGTATGTATAACTGCTCGTGGTCATTGTGCATGCGAGAAAGAGATCTTTCGACCGACAAGGCTTATAGACCATCTAACTAGAACTCCGTTTTAATAAATCCTTAGTTTCGATGGCAATATTCCTTATAGGAAGGCAAGTTATGCATTACTCACTACCTTCCCGTAACAAGATCGCCAATAGGCAGTCTACCCTCAAGCAGACTTTGCCTTCATGCTGTGCAGTTCCTTCCTAGCTTTCCGATCGGCTTAGTTTTTTTGTTTTTTTTTTAATACTGTACTTAGCCTCTGAAACTTCACACAAGTGATTGTTTCTAGGAAATGAACATCTGAAGCTTAGACCACTATAGCCAATTTATTGGAAACTAAAAAATGCAAACTTTTTCATCGATAGTAGGAAAGGTCTCGATTGTGAATGTTGATCAACGCTCTCCAACAGAGTTCCGGACCCAACGAATAATTCGGGCTATGCCCTTATGTTCATCCTGCCTCCCGAGTCTGTGGTTCTAGTTCATAGATGGACTTGCATACATTACCTATCTAATAATAGATTGAAGATGTCTCGATCTTACCTTTCGGAAGTAGCTCTTTAGCTCCATGCGATCGGTCTCTTGCCTGACAGCAATTGCTAAGGATATTCGCTGTTATAACATCTCCCTCTGATTAAACAGCAAACGCATCTCAAAATTGTTTAATAAAATTTCCAATATGAAATAATTTTAACGATTATAACCAGCTATTGTTAAGGGAGATTTTGATCCCAGACCTATTGCTCACAGAGGCTCCGAGGGAGCCCAATCCACTTCCTGAGCAACTCTGACAGCCACTTGTGAAGATATTCCATTAAGTGGTAACATCACTACGGTTTCACGCCTGGAGTTTATCCAGCAACTGCTCACAAAAAAAGGCTTTGTGAAACCAGTTGCAAGACTTAGGATACCTCCAGGAGTCGATGACTAGTGTACCAGGCGAAGGGGTCTGTCATTTGCGGTTGGTGTCGTGGATGGGGGTATTGCTCCACTCAGTGTCTCTATATTGTACCTCTGGGAGGAGAAACTATTCAGTTCCAGCAATGAAAAGCTATTGCTTGGCCTTAAGCCATGTATATAAACTAAGTGGAGTTAACACTTCCTCCTTGACGGAATTGTCATTCATGCGAAACTTTGAGCGTACCTGACCCAGTCGTAAGTCTGGCCACCTCCGTGGAACGCTGTCTAGGACTCATGTTTGCTAAAAGGAGCCCCCTTAAAAGCCCCTTCGTCAACCCTCAGACATAGACTTGACTGTAAAGACATCTTCCTTCTAGCTCAGGCCTCTGCGAGCTACATGGTCTCTCCTCCAATATCCCTCATTCTAGGGAATGAGGGCAAGTCACACTGTTTCATTCAAAGGGGGGTGTAGCCAAGACTCAAAATATGCCTGTAGCAAATCCTAGGTTTGGGCCTTTTCAGATTGAGTCTTCAGCCTGTAACAGATGATTCTGATCAACTGTTGTTATGCCCTGTACAAGAGGAGCCCGTCCTCAGCTCAACTGGGATTTCTACTAGTGACAGGCTGTCAAATTGAAGAGCAAGTTAGTTTTTGTCAGAAATGGTTGTGCGAAAGTCAGGAGCTGCGCATAGTGCGTAATGACAGAAGGGGGGAGGGGGGTCAGACCTAAGCTTCTCATGAGAACATTTATGGCATGGACACTTATGGAAAAGGAAGTTTAAGTTCTGTAACCTTTCCCATTAAATATTTAAAGTTACTGCTTTTTCAGGCCTAAGAACTAATTTAGTACAGTAACTGCAAGTTGGTTCCAGTTGGCAACGGAAGTACATCACTGGCATTTGGTTCTGTAGAATCAAGTGGCTACGTGATGTAGTGGTGACACTTTCAGGCGATACAGATGAGTAAAAATGCACGGTTAAGGCCACGTTCACCTGTAGAAAGCTTTATCACTTTGGGATGTCGTGGCGGATATCCTTACACTCCTCTGTTCGAGGAAACACCATTACCCTCGACCATATCTTTGAGGTCTTCAGAGGCGTATAAGATGACATCTTTATCACTACGACAGCAGAAATCAGTAAAATAGATATTACCTTGCTGCAAAATATCGGAAGAGTTAAGGCCTTGATTTCCGCTAAGCACACTCATTTAGAGGGAGATCTGTTCCAATGTCACGTGATGTTAGTACTGTACCAAGAGTCTATGTTAAAGGAGCTGTATCACCATGGGTAAAATCAGGCTGACTATGTACCATAGGAGACAATACATCAATCAAATTAATGGCTTGCTCAGTAAAACCATCCTTGGTTACTAGAGCCTCAGGAAACTAACAAAGAAGAATCTGAGGGACTCATTGTGTCACACTTCCATTTATCGGCCTCCAAGAGAGGAAGCAGAACAATGTCTCTGCATCCTTGCAACAAGTGCCATACTTCTCTCGAAGAAGGCGATCAATCTTTGCAAAAATCACAAGTTGGCTGGCCAGCAGCATGGGTAAATAGCTGATAACCACAGTTGTGCTTCCAGTATTCCTATTCCAAGAATTCTTTTTATTTGATTATACCCAACCAATTTAGGAATAAACTCATAATTGAAGTTTTGTACTTACGTAGGAACAACTACAAGTTTCATTAGAAGAGTTCTTTTTCTATAGCGAATTTGTGACTATTTAACACTGAAAATCTTCATATGAAAACTACTACATTATATATTGCCATATGATAATCTTGAGTCATGATACACCCAATGAATAAAAAATTAACCTTAAGACTAAATACAGATTTCAAGGGGAATAAAAAGTGCCTTTTCACTAGCAATTTATTACAAAGCTGTGAAGTTTATGATCTTGGTCTTTCCTTCTTCTCCTTGTACAGGGCAAGCAGGGAAACATTAGCCACTTTCACCACCTTGAATCGAATACCTGAAAAATTAAGTTTACAAATTAATACTGTAATGAAAAATGCCAATTATTACTAGATAAGTTACAATGGAGAAGCAGGATGCTATACTATCAGGGCTCCAACAGGGAAAAACAGAGATTACTTGACTATATGAGAAGTAATGAACAATTAAAATCAACTATTTTTTTTTAGAAGAGTAACATTAAAAAGTTTTACATCTTTCATATATAAAACTATAAAAAGACCAACACAATTGGTGTAAGTTTGTACTTTCAAAGTATAAGTTCTACCGATAAGGATGTTATTGGAAAAACTTGGTCACAGATGGAAAAAAAAAAAAAAAAAAAAAAAAAAAAAAAAAAAAAAAAAAAAAAAAAAAAAAAAACTCCTAGAATACTCTAGCATTGAGCCTCATGATAGAGAAACCCTGACTATTAAAATTAGCTGCATACCTACTATTACAAACATAATCCCTGACTATTAAAATTAACTGCATATCTACTATTACAAACATAATGGTACATATAATGGTTTATGTAAAATTATGAAAGACCCTTCCCATGCCATTCATTATTTAAACTAATAATTATATACATATACAGTACACTATTTGACACTCAAAACTAGTTATAATGCCTACCTGGGATATCACCCACAGCATGACCCTTACGACCGAATCCTGCCACTAATACTTCATCGTTCTCTTCAATGTAATTTAGGCAACCATCCCGAGGTACGAAGGCAGAGATCTTCTTACCATTTTTAATGAGCTGAACCCTTACACACTTACGAATGGCAGAGTTAGGCTGTTTGGCTTCAATGCCACTGAAAGGTATTAAAAAGATCAGATTAGCATTATACTAAATATACTTGTTCTCTTACTACGAATAACATAAAAATTATAAGATTTAGTAGTTCTATTAAGTATAGCTTTGCACAACTTAAACTTGGAATTGTAATGAACTATATTTTGTGAAAAATTATTTCTAGTGTTGTAGTAGAATGCATTCTTAAACAAATACAGTACAACAATCTTAGAAAAGTTTGTGACTGCTTCATAACTTGTTTACAATCATTAAGACTATCAACAAACAATACTGTGTAGTTAAAAAATTATCTTTGATCAATGTTGGAGAAAAAGAGAAAAAAAAAAAACCACATTGGTTCATATTAATATTGTTGTGAAAATATCTATGATATAGTAATCACATTTCTATATCTTTGAATACAGCACCACTTGCATAAGCAAGTTCAACTGATAAATTACAAACTGCTTGGTCCAGCCCACCCCATATCACAAAACAACGCCGTAACATTTTATACTTACATCTTTTCCAAAACAATGCCCTTAGCATGTGAAGCACCACCAAAAGGATTGGCCTTCCAACGGGTGCCCAAATGTGCCTTTTTATAATCCTTATCGTGCCACCTCTGTTCTCTTCTGTGGTTTACATGCTTGCGAGCAGTGCGGAGTCCTCGAGGCTTACCTGCAATAAGAGGTATTGGTATAACAAAACCGTGCAGTCTTTCACACAATAATACAAATATCATATAAAGATAAAACTAAATTTTCTATTTCTAGTTGAAAATAGGATACTCATATCACACAACATAGGTTCCTTCAAGTTATTACAGTATCCACCAAAGGTAAACAGACAAGGCCTACCATAAGAGCGTTTAATCCATGTCTAATATTTTTCAGAAAACCAGAATTATAAAAATATGTCGACCGACCAAGGGCGGCAGCCAATGGTTGTGACTGTCTCTATACAAGAGTTGCAGAGTGCTTGGGGGGAGGGGGGGGGAAAATGCCACATATATATATACTTTCAATCAGAATTTTATAACTTTTATAGTTTACATATAGTATGAATTTATCATTCTGAAGAAATTTTAAGGCAATTGGTTGATTAGTTTCAATTCAACTGAAGAAAAAATTTTAAATTCCAAAATTATTCAAGTAATTGATTTCTAAAGCTAAAACTTATTGACTTTGAAAGAATCTAACAAGGAAAATGATTTCTAAGGACCATCTTTTCCACAATAGTGAAGAATAGAGTTGTATATTTTTATTTTTTTTCCCTTGAAAAAAGTTAAAACTCCCAACTCCATCGCTTAAATACCCAATTACTGTATAAATATTCTATTCCCGACAAAAAATAAGTTTTTCTCCTCTTTGAATACCATATTAATCTTTGAAATGTTCTAAAGTTATAACTATTTGAATGGGAAAAAGTGAAACAGTAAAGGAGCTTTTTTATGTTCTTTGTTTTTGCACTTCCTGGGGATAAAGCATTGCACTCATTGCATGAAATGTCAGGGGTAAAAATTCATGAAAGTTAATGATTGATAGGATGCAATAGAAGACTTTGGTTGCATTTACTAATTTAAGTTTATTTAAAAAATATGTCCAAAAATATGGCCAAGGTCAATCTAAAGTATGTATATACCACCCAGTTTTAAAACCAGAGGGGTCAGGGTTTTAAATGTCGCATCTTCGTTATTTCTCAATAATTTGACTTACAAATGGTAAATATGATAAGATAGGCCATAAATGACCAAGCGAATTTACTCTTTTTCATTCATTTGAAAAATATTTGCACAAAAATAATCAGGTAGGACCCTTAAGGTTTGTTTGTGTGATTGACAACCCATCTAAGGGATCCATACTGAGAAGCAATTCAATTGTATAATTATTAATCTCTTTGGGGTGTCTGCCGTTTATGGGGACAGGTATATCTTTCTTATTACTAGCCAAATCGTATTTCATTATGGGGTTGATGTTCTTTACAATTTTCTAACATACCATAATATGATGTTAATTTATCGTTTTGACTAATAACACAATTACCTTTACCACGGCAATATTTTCTAAGTTCAGCATGGTCCGTACGCAAGTCACGGGTAGCTCCTGCTTAGTTTCCAACTTTCCCGATAAACAGAGCCCGTGTCATCCCAGTCTAAGAAACGTTCGGTTTTACAAATTAATACTGTCCCGTCAATCTACATATTTACCCCTTAGTTAAGTATGTAGTTTTTAAGGACACGTCATGTTTAGTGACATTTGATACTGCTGGGATATTTATCATGAAATGTTATGTTAGAAAAAGGCCGTTACAATGCGTCGTACGCTGAAGCCACGGCCAACTTACTCGGTCGTAAAACTTCCCGCAATCATTGTTTCCTGCCTGATTATAATAACACACGTTTGGCGGCGCTCGATTCGCATATCAGCTGGTCGCGCAAGCATGAACAGTTTTCGATGTTCGTGCGTATGTTTTCGCTAATTCCAACAATTTTCATTTTAATCTCTTGTTAAGATTGTTATTTCTTTCGAAATCGTCCCAAAATTATGCCGAATACTATTTTGTTTTATATACAAACAAAGGTTAGGTTATCCAGCATCTAGTTAAGATATTTCGTCAGATAAAGCCAGTGTCAAACAAAGCAACCGAACTAACCCTTTCGTGGGCCGCGTGATTTCAAATTTTTAATCCCCCCCATGACCCGAGATTGACCTACAGCCGACCCTTTCCAACTCTAACCGCCGTGATGGATAGACCTGTTCCGTATAGTTTCTCTGTGAGTGATATTTTCGAGTTTATCTCCCGTATTGATCAGATTGATGCAATTAAGACCCCCAGATATATACATCTAAGTGATTTCACTCGTGTTACCCCCGAATTCTTTCACTATTTATTTCGAGAAGGCCTCTTAGGGGATTTTAGAGGTACATGTAAAAAGTGTAAAACAGGTGATGTGGCCCTCATGCGTGATGGCTGCAATGTGGGCAATGAAAAATCCAATTATTTCTGGAGGTGTAGGAACCGCAAGTGTCGCCGAAAGTTCACAATGCGGCATAAATCATTCTTTGAGTGAAGGACCAAGAACCGGAGGATTTTGGTTTTAGCGACTACGAAATTTAAGGTAAGCCTGAGTAACCTATAATATGATCATGTGGATAAGATATAATTTTGAGTGCTGCCCAAAGCTTCTTTTCTGTAGGAGAGAGACTTACGAAGGGGGTCCGGGGGCTTGCCCCCGGGTAGGGGTAGTGACCTGGGAACTACTAGGATTGGTTAGGTTTGGTTTGTGGGGTTTGTATGTTAGCAACAGTGTTTGGGGGGTCGCAGGGGGGCGTCAGCCCCCCCGTTTAGTTCACGATGAAGGTAAGGACATGGCTTGTAGGTCAGGTTAGGAGGGGAATTTTGGGTTAGTTGTCCATTTTTCTCGCACATTTCCGACATCCATGACCAGAGGGTTCCTAATATGTAGATTGTTGGGACAAGCATTTACAAAACCAGTGAATTTAATATTTCATTCCGTGATCATTCCCGCGAAAAAGAGCAGATTTCCCTACTTAGTTTCCAACTTTCCCGATAGATAGAGCCCGTGTCATCCCAGTCTAAGAAACCTTCGGTTTTACAATTTAATACTGGTTTTACAATTTAATACTGTCCCGTCAATCTACATATTTACCCCTTCGTTAAGTTTGTAGTTTTTAAGGACACGTCATGTAATCATTCCCGTAAAAAGAGCAGATTTTGGACTTTTTTTTACTCGATTTCAAGAAACATTCAGTTTTACAATTTAATACTGTCCCGTCAATCTACATTATTTAACAAATCATTCCCGTAAAAAAAAAAGAGCCGATTTCGGACTTTTTTACCTCGATTTTCGGCCGGTCAAAGGGCTGTCCCCATAAACGGCAGAGGCTCCAATCTCTTTAACATAGAATTTTAAGCTGCTAACTGACCTTGTACCAAAGTCGAATGCAAGACATACACGACGGATATTTATTGAAGGGTTATGCAACAGTGGTGGGAGTTCTAACAGTTTCAAAATTCTGTACATAACTGCAAAACCACATTCTAAATAGTATTCAAACAAGGTCCCCCACCTGGAACTACAGCCCACTTAGGGTCCCCTCAGATATCCAGGTTTTCCTTAACAGTACCCCAAGACAAGTTGCAACCCTCACCAGTTCCCCTTCTAAAATTCAAGTTTACAGAAGTTTATCAGAGTTTAACATGTCCTTAAAGTTTTTAAAATTACGAGTATTTGTATATCAGCAGCCAGTTCCTCCCATGTGGATAAAAAACCAACAACTAACCTAAACTTCCCCCCAACCTACAAGCTGTGTCCTTACCTAATGACCCTTGCAACCCCCTTACACTGCCACATTCTTAGCCATCTTCAAACATACACCTTTCTACCTATTAATGTTTAAATCACCTATAAACATATTAGAAACATTCCTTCCAAATGAAAAATGGCAACTTTTTGGGGATATTATAAACACATCTAAAAGAAAATCTTAGTAGCCTTTCAAACATAGTCGCAGGCAGAGCTAGTATCATTAGATGTAGAGGTAGATTGGGTTTTACTTCTGACAAATTTCAAATAGAATAGATCTTTCCCTTGAGCCCCCTATCCTATTGAAGATAGACGCTAATAATGCAGTCAAAGACTAAGGAAAAACTTTTAGCTCCTAGTTTTAATCATTAAACCTGCCATTAGAAGCTCCTTCAAACTCTTGAGAAAAATTCCGATATACTGTACTTGTTCAAACATAATGAGTTCCAGTTTTACAGTATTCATAATCTCCTGGTTACACATTTCCAATTTAGCGATATGTAGTGTTATTAAGAACTTATTTATCATATGAATTATGGAGAAATGGAAGCAAATCTAACATACGAACAATGACAAAATATTCGCAAATATGGATAATGCGTAGCAAAACACACACCACTTAAACCAGAAAAGAGGAGCAGAGATAGAATGGTAAATTTCGAGAGAAGTGAGCCATACATGAGCAAAGATAAACTGAACAAAGTGAATAATTAGAATGACAAGAAACTGGTTGCCCACGTGGCTAACGAGCATAGAGCTACGTACTGCTTTCCAGAAGAGGAACATTGAGATACTGTAAAGTTAAATTTTGACCGGAGCGCGCCACGGTGAAGCAAAAACCATTAAGTGATTGAATAGTGTTAAATTCAGTGGCCTAACACAAATGTGAATACGCTTCAATAAAGGAGCACTTGTATTACAACAGCTATGAGCAACTCCCTAAAAAATGGGATGGAAATATCCATGTCTATGCTTCCAAAAAAAGTGTCCTTCTGCAAAAGTCGTTTTAATTTCTTAATTTTTTATGATATTCAGATAGTATTACAATTACTAAACATTAACATATAAAACCAATTGTTCAAAATACTATCAATATACCTTGTACAAGTCTCCTTTTCTCCGTAAGGATAACTGAACTATCGTATAATTTTACCAAGATTGGTCAGGAAAAAGTCGAACCAGGGTAACCATCAGAAAATTGGCAATCAACATTGAGAGGAACCACCTGTCAAAATTTCAAGAAATATTTTACGGAACTTTATAGCATTTTTAAAGGAGAAAAGGACCTACTTACAGCAATAGTCAATGATATGGAAGAAAAAGAGAGGAAGTGGTGGATGCATGTGAAGAAGTATGCTGAAGAATGTGGGATGGCGATGAGAGAAGTAAAGAGATGTACGAAAGAGGACATAAAGAAGAGAACAAGAGAATGGGACACAAGCAAATGGAAGAGTGAAATGGAGTGTAAGGAGAGTTTTTGTATAAAAACTGGAAAAGTGAAATCAAGGAGGAGGAAGTGTATGACAATACATTTTCGCCAATTTTATTATTCAGAGCAAGGACAAACTCATTGGGCTTGAATATAAGAAACAGACAGCAAGATGGAAATATAAACTGTGTATTCTGTGAGGTAGAAGAAAATGCTAACCACTTTATATTATATTGTCCTCAGTTTAGTGATATAAGAATAAAAGCAATTGAGCTTCAACAACCATACGAAGAAGATAGTGCACAAACAGTTGGAAAATTCCTTTATTGTGAAGAGAATATTGAAAATAAGAAAAAGTATACTACAACAAATGTGGATGAAGAGAAAAACTAGTGAAAATAAGGAACACACAAAACTAAAAGACACAGAGGCGCCGTTGTAAAGGCTATGCCTCACCTCAGAACCTGAACGCCAGAGGATAAAAAAATTTAGTCCGATATAGCCAGATACAAATGAGCAGGAAATTTCACATACAAGAAGCTGCCTATTAAAGGATAATGGATTCAAATAAGTGGGTTTGAAGCTATCTACTTTTATGGCCTTACCAAAGTCATGATTACCATTGTATAAATACCTGTCATGGTCTACATTGTAGGTGTGAGTTAATCAGGCATCAGCTCATTAATATAAACTATTTTAGTAAGATAAGTGGTGCCACTAGAGCAGTTGAACCATATCAAGTTTACCTCATCTTCGTGCATAAATTATAACAAGAACAGGATAATATTCAAGTCTGTATGAACAGTCATGCTCCATATTTTCAACACTATCACTAAAAAAAATAATAACCGGGGGGAGGGGGGTGTAAATACGTTAAAAGTACACTGCTCGTAGGTGAGGTTAGGGGGATTAGATTAGGTGGTGAGGGTGTCTGTATGCTAGTGGCCACCTGCATGTATGATCACGGCTAACTTAGAACATGGCAACGTAATGGGGATCGCAGGGGAGCGTTAGCCCAACGACCCTTTCTTAAGTAGGTAAGGACACCACTTGTAGGGTTGGGTAGGGGGAAAGTTGATGTGCATTTTGAATCAACAAGGGAGAAACTGGCCGCCGATATACAAAGGCCCCAGGTGGTGTTTGATGGCATGAAAGGTCCTGTCCAACATCATACAAAAGCCTACGAAATTGCTCATACAGGAGAGCAACCAGTTTTATAAAATCTAGTTCAAAATTGGTCAGCCTGTGATCACAAAATATTAATCTACGGTATCCGGTAAAGTTTCGACAGTATATTACTAGAAATAGGATTTTTTGGTATAGGGGATATGGAAGCTTGTTCTATAAACTTACGGCTACATACTGTGGATATTTAATTTCTGTAGTTTAAAAATGATTTACTTATTTCAATTTACGAGACTATAAGACGCTAAAAGGGCGGTTCTCAAATTAAAAAAAAAAAAAAAAATCAAATAACCATATGATCCTCACATGCCGTAGTTACAGATCCGAACTTTCGTGTATAACAGCATTTATAATAGCAACACGAGGACCACCATCTCCCATGAAATAAAATTATCACACAAAATCACTAGTTAAACATGCAATAGATATATATCAAATAATCTAGTAGAAAGGTCCAAGCGGTATCGTGGCTGAAGACTACGGGACACGTGAGACGGCGGTAATCACAAACACTGCAGTTTTCAGAAATATACGACACATTATACAAGTTTAATTACATTACAATGCGCAAGTAGTAACAACACTACAAGGGATAAACTTCAGAATTTTCAAAATTCGAAAATAAGACAAAAAATGGTCTAATTGAAGGAAAAATAGTCGTACCCATCTCGACGGTATGGTTGTTGTTGAGTGAAAGAACAGCGTCCAACAGCAAACGTCTGACCGTAGGAAGGAGCTTTAATGTTAAAGTATATTTTATTATTATATATAATATATTAATATGAATAAATACTTAAAATAATATATTAAACAATAAAATATGATTAATTTAATGAAATTTAATCATTATCTTCCAAATGAGATATGAAAAGAAGTGGTTTGTAGTATTATTGACAATCATATGATTGTTTTTGCTAAAATTGCAGCTTGTCAAGAGAGTTCAGCGGTTAGTATTTCGTGATGCCTCTCATTTTTTTTCATCAATCTGTTAATATTAGTTTATCCTCTTTAATGTTGTACAGGAGAAATAGTGATTGAAAATTCGAAATGATTTTCTTCAATTAACTAGCTACAACCACACACATTGTGTGTGTGTGTGTGTGTGTATATATATATATATATATATATATATATATATATATATATATATATATATATATATATATATATATATATATATATATATATATATATTCAGGAAAAGCAGGATGGCTTAAGTCCTATAAGGGGTTGAGGGCTCCAGCAGGGAAAATAGCCCTGTGGGGAAAGGAAATAAGGAAACAGAATAATGTGCCTGAAAGTAGGCTACTCTTAAGCAAGACAATTCTAACTCAAGAGTGTGGAAGACCATGACGCAGAGGCTATGGTACTACCCAAGACTAAAGAACAATGGTTTGATTTTGGAGTGTCCTCCTAGAAGAGCTGCTACCATAATTAAGTAGTCTCTTATCTTTTGAACTTACTGAGTGAAGAGTAGCCAGTGTAATTAGAGCAGTAGTTAACCTATTGAGTGAGAAAGTATTTTTTAGTCCTCTCGGTGTTAACAGGTGTACGAGGAAAGAGGAAAACGTGTAAACAATAGGCTTGACTGTTCGGTGTATGTGTAGGCAAATGAAAAATTGGCTATCCAGATAAGGATCCAATGTAGAATTTCAAAAGTTCAAACTTGCAGTATTTATTCTTTTTATGTTGAACAGGCTGACCTATGTCTCTTTTCATAGTTTATTTATATATATATATATATATATATATATATATATATATATATATATATATATATATATATATATATATATATATATATATATATATATATATATATATATAATCTGTTTTAATGTCACTGTTCTGGAAATATTTCATTTTAGTTCATTTCTTTTCATGTAGCCTAGTTTATTTCCTTTCCTCAGTAGGCTATTTTTTCCTGTTGGAACCCCTTAGACCTCTTGCAACCTACTAGGATTGTAGCTTAGCTAGTATTAATAATAATAATATCTGGTCAGTCAAAGGACCCAATTAGAGTACCTATATAAAACAATATAGGTACTCTTGACCCAATTACTCTCTAGCGGTAATATCTCAGCGGGTGTCTGGTGCCTTGGCTAACCTACTACCAGCATTTAATTTCCTTATTTCCTTTCCTGGCTGGCCTATATTTCCCTGTTGGAACCCTTGGGCTTATAGCACCCTGCCGTTCCAAACAGGGTTGTACCCCAGCCAATAATAATATCAATGTGATGTAGTTAAAACATTTTCAGTCTTCATGGAGTGAGAAACATTACAAGAATCTGGACCGGCCACTTTGCAGTGGGCGTTAGAACGATCAAGTGACAATTGTTGTGACTTCTGCTTAACTCCTGACTGATCTCCAAAATGATCGGTGTACGGCTGCTTTCGTTATTTCTAACTTTATACTTATGTGATTTATCTGTCGCCAAAGATCACGTACCTGTGCTCATATGGAATCAAAATCAGTAAGTAGTTTGATATATGAAAACATCTTTAAATATGTTTATTTGCTTTTATTAGCTTAAGGTAGGGCAACGCCCGAATACCTGTTTTAAAGTTTACCATTAAGGGTAGCCGATATGTCTTGGCTTAGGTCACTTTCAATTTTCTATTCCAGAATAAATAGGGATGGCTTTGCCAAAGATGTGTTTAAAATCTTTATTAAGACTCCCTGGGCTATTTTTCCCTGTTGGAGCCCTTGGGCTTATACTGTACCATCTTGATTTTCCAACCAGGAGTGTAGCTTAGCTAATAATAATAATAATAATAATAATAATAATATAATAATAATAATAATAATAATAATAGACTTAACAAGGGGGATAGCCTGGTTCATAACTTCTCACTCGGCAAAATAAGTTTCCGGACACTATCACATAATAGGTGCAAAGATTCTAAGCTTATAGATATTAATGTTGTTAAACTTTTTTTACATGTACTATAAATAACATTTTTAATAAAAGTCTCTCTCTAATTTTATTCCATTATGGCATGATTCACAGACTGAGGCTGTCTATCCGAAAATTTTTAACTTACTCCGCCCCCAAGCATCGGGATTGGTAGCAACTAATTTTTTTCAACTGAACCGTCTCTTGCTAGTAAACGTTATCTGCTCACACCACCCTATTGGGTCACTATGAGGTATCATAATCTTATGATTTATCCTTATTATGTTTACATGAATCAGCTGTGAGGTGGCGGCGGAAAATCTCGATGCTCGTGGGCAGATCATGTTAGAATTTTTGGGCTGGACTTGGTCGCTTCCGATTCATGACCGTAGTGTAAGCTATGCCAAGACTATTGAAATTGTATGTTTGCCAAAGTCAATAGTATCTAACTTTTCAATTTAATCTGTTAAGGTTCAGGGTTGAGATATAGCCTTTGTAACAGTGTCTCTAGTAATCTTACGAGGTATTTTAGATTTGAATATATCTTTCTTTTATATATTATATTAAATACCCCTTAGTGTTTAGTACCATCAGTTCATTATCTAAGGGCCTTTGTAGCACTTTTTTTAGCTCTCAGGTCACCATGCTTAATATCCTATTTTAAAACATTATCACTTTCTTCTTCTTACTATCCAACCTATTCCAAATTTTATTTCTGAGTGCATCTACTGGAATTTATCAGTTTCAGCTGCTGAATGGGCCCAGTTTCCTTGGTATATAGCCAAATTTCATAAATTGAAATCCAAGAATATTAAAGAGACATGGTAATGATGATCTCTAGAACATAATTATATTTATATTGAATGAGCAGTTTATACCATGCGCTTAAAAGAATAAGGGTCTTATTTACAACTTCGTTATTGTTGGCCTTTCTCTCTCTGCCGCTCATGAATGGCAGAGGCAAGGGACAGTGACATTGCCCCATCAAGCAGGACAATGCCCTAGAGACTGACCACATATACATATAATCAGCGCCCAAGCCCCCTCTCCACCCAAGCTAGGTCCAAGGAGGGCCAGGCAATGGCTGCTAATGTCTCGGCAGATAGACTTTAGGCTCCCCCAAACCCCCCATCCTTAGCTCACAAGGATGGTGAGGTTGCAGCGACCAAAGAAACTAATGAGTTTGAGCGGGACTCGAACCCCAGTCTGGTGTTCACCGGACAGGGACGTTACCACCTTTTTGTTCTTTCATTCTACCTCATTTTTCATATTTAATCCAGTCTTGGCCAGGGAGGGGTATTGAAATACACCACAAAGAATTTCCTAGCCATACATTATGTAATTTTTTCTTCTGGCTATGGAAAGTGAAAATTTTAAAGAATTTCATGTTTAACCTCCATTTGTTTTACTACCATTCAATGAAGTTCCTTCACAATACCTGTCCTTTTTGTCCAATAATTTTTTTTTTTTCTTTATGAAGTTCCTATATTTTGAATTATTTCTCCCCTCCGTCTTACGTATTTTCCTCAAAGTTGATTCAGAAAAGGCAATTGAGTTGATATGCCAATGGTCTTACTTGATTTCTTTTCACATGCTGTATTTACTAAAATGGAATTTGGGAAATTTTCTAATATCTAATCTTTTATATTTTGTATCCTAGGCATCAAGGCGGTGTTCCTTCAGTGTCAGCCTTGCAACACATCAATTATGCAACGTTCAATGCCAAGTACCTAGCTTCATTCAAACCAAACAATATCCTTCTCTTCCTTCAGGATGCTGTAAGTGCTATTCTTTATTATGCATATCAAAGTCAGTTGTATTTAAAAAAGAAAATTCCATATAGACTATATATATCTTTTGACTTGCATTCTTTTACTATTCTGTATGTTTAGGAATATGAGTTCATATGAATTATAAACCTTTCCACTTTTTTTTTCTCATAATGGCAATTGGAGCAGTGTGATTAATTGAGTAGTGAAATGGCACATTTTGGGGTATTCCCCCCCCCCTCTCTCTCTCTCTCTCATTGCATACATTTCCTTTTAATCAGTAAGACCCTGCCCTACATTGTTGATTGGTTCCAAGACACTTGACCCAAGTCAGATTTTCACCCTATGAAATAACTCAATGTTTCCCCAATATGTGTTCAGAACACGAAAAAGTACTTACAACCTGCTATCATTTTGAAGATACTAGGTACTTAAATAACCTTCCATTTGAAGTACAGTACTTAATTTTTATTGTATTACTTAGAGACTGACTTAAGGTTGGATTAAACGCCATAGAGTGGATGTTATTTTTGTATTTAATGCTTTGAGAGAGCGACGTAAAATCGGAACTTACGTACGTTTAATTGACGTAAAGTCTGGTATTACTGTATTCTGTGTGATTTCAACGAAGAAAGTTCTACCAACTGGTTTCTGTTTTGAGTATTTATTTTTAGTTATTGAATGGGTTCATATCTTTAGTATGAAATACAGAATGGTATAGTCATCCAGAAGCTCTTGGATATCCTTTTAAGATCTTACAAGTACTAGGCTGTTACGCATTGCAGTGATATGTTAAAAATATGGTTACAGGACTAAGTGAAATACTATGTTAGATTACTGCACTGCTCCCTAAATATAGTATTTTTATTTAGTTTTGACCATATGTTAACCCATTTACCCCCAGGCTCTTTGGAAATTTCCAACCCTTAACCCCCAGGGAGTTATTTTTTTCCCAGCACATTTTGTAGTATATATTTTTTAAATTGCTCTAACAGCCTTAATTTTTGTCATAGAGAGGTCAGGTTGGTCTCATTCTCTTGGAAAATGCCTGAATTTTCTAAAAAAAAATTATCAAAAATATGAAAAAAAAAAATGTTATATTATTTTTTTGCAAGGACGTATCGGTACGTCCATGGGGGTAAAGGGATGAGTTTTGTGAAACGTACCAGTACGTCCTTTGGGGGTAAAAGGGTTAATTCTTTTTTTATAAACTATTCTACAGATTTGTTCCGTAACCGAAATACAAACCACGCTATTTACAAAGGGTTATTACTTTTAGCGTAGCTGAAATGGCGAGCCATTAGAATTTAACGAGGGTGTATTACCCCCGCGCTAGTTAGCGGGGGTTAGGGGAGTGGTAGCTAGCTACCCCTCCTCCCCCTCACACACAGGTGAATACTCACTTTCACTTTTGGCTCGGACTGTGACAGACGTCTCTGTCTTGGTCCTCGCTTGGCAGCCATTGTCTGTTTTGTCTTTACTTAATCGCTTACTTTTCTTTTACTCAATATATATGTAAACATGTTTTCATGTTTGTATATATATTTGAGTATAGAAATAAGTAAGTTTCCTTTTCAGATGTGTGTGTGTAGTGTACGATATCTACGTGGAGGCCTCGGCAGTTAGGCCACCACGGCCTAATTTTATGGGTTGCGATCGAGTTTGACTTCGGTCTTTCTCTCTCTCTCTCTCTTGAGGTCGTTCACCCTTTTACTATGTTTTACTACGCCCTTGTAGCTTCCTTCCCGTGTGGGTGGGGTTGCTACGCCGTACATTTTGTCTCAATTAGTTTATGAATCTAATTGTAGTTGTTAATTTTTCAGCTTGTAGAACGATTCCTTTCGGGGTTTTCGTTTTTTCTTTAGTGTTCATTCATTTTTAAATTACATAATTACATAGTTACATAATTATAATTGTTATAATTCTGTTTTGGTTACAGCTCTCCTTCCGCGAGTGTAAGTGGTTGTGAGGGCACGTGCCTGTTGTGTAATTCTTGTTCCTTTTCCTCGGGATTCCTCTTCGGAGCCTTCCCGGGGGAATGAATGTGTACTAATATTATTTGTTTTATTTTTTTACAGTTACCGATCTAGTTCGTTTCTGTAATATAGCAACGGTGTGAGCTGTCTGGTTGAGTCCTGGGGATTCGGCTGTTGCTGCCTCCCCCCTTGTATTGTCGTCAGGGGCGTGTCTCCTTCTACTGGTAGTACTCCCGTGTCGACGGACAGCTCTCCAGTTCATTTTAGAACAGTCAGGAGGCTTGCCTCCTTGGGCGGATAACTTTCCTTCCGAGGGAAGTTTTTTCCTGTCCAGGCTTGAGCTTTTCCTCTTTTGGGGGGTTCTTCTCTTGCCTTTTTTTTCGTGCGACTATGCTCTTGGTGCTGAGCGGTCGCACCTGCAGTTTCGCTCAAGGGGCTGGGCAACTGCAGGAGCTCCTCTTCGGAGGATTGCCCCTTTTAGGTCACTGGCTGACCAGTCTCTTCCACGAAGTGTTTCTCTTTCGTTCGCGAGAGAGTACACTCATAGAGACTCCTCTTCGGAGGTTTCTTCTGTTGCTGTTGCTGTTGGCCTCCCTCGCCGTAAGGCCCTCCGTCCGCCTCGTCGTAAGGGCCTCTCATCTCCCTATAAGGGTGCTTGAGGCGCCTTTTTGAATCTCCGTTTGCAGCCTACAACTTCTTTTTCTCGATCTTCCGTCTTGGTGCAGATGGACAGCAGTCTAATCTCGTCTTCCGACGGGCAACGGTCTTCCCGACGGACAACGGTCTTCCCGACGGACAGCGGTCTTCCGACGGACATCAGTCTCCCGGCGGACAACGATCCCTTCGGGGCAAAGGGTTGCCCCCACGGGGGTTCTTCCCTTGCGTGTCAGGGTTTCCCTGCGCGCCCTTCTGTTCGTCAGCGCTCTCCTGTTCGTCAGCGCTTTCAAGATGATCTTCCCTGCGGTTCCTGTTACGTGCCCTGTGCGCCCACGTTCGCCCTCGCGATCTAGAACTTCGGTTCAGGTCGGGGTCAAGGACTCTTCTTTGCGCAGGCTTCCACGCGTAGCCTTCTGCTCGTCAGCGATCATCAGCTCGTCAGCGATCATCAGCTCGCCAGCGATCGTCAGCTCGTCAGCGATCATCAGCTCGCCAGCGATCTCCGGATCGCCCACGTGTGTTACAGCTGGCACGCCAACGTTCTCCAACACTTCTGAAGGAACATGGTTCGCCAGCTACTAGCTCAACTGCGGATGCTGATCGCCATCGCGCGACCCTCAACTGCAGATGCTGATCGCCATCGCGCGACCCTCAACTGCGGATGCTGATCGCCATCGCGCGACCCTCAACTGCGGATGCTGATCGCCATCGCGCGACCCTCAACTGCGGATGCTGATCGCCATCGCGCGACCCTCAACAGCGGATGCTGATCGCCATCGCGCGACCCTCAACTGCAGATGCTGATCGCCATCGCGCGACCCTCAACTGCGGATGCTGATCGCCATCGCGCGACCCTCAACTGCGGATGCTGATCGCCATCGCGCGACCCTCAACTGCGGATGCTGATCACCATCGCACCCTTTCACGCGATCATTTACCTGCGCATGCTGCTCGCCATCGCACAACCCTGAACGATTGCCCGCTTACGCATGCTGCTCCTCATCGCACCACCCTGAACGATCGCCCTCCTGCAGATGCTGATCACCATCGCACCCTTTCACGCGATCATTCACCTGCGCATGCTGCTCGCCATCGCACAACCCTGAACGATTGCCCGCTTACGCATGCTGCTCCTCATCGCACAACCCTGAACGATCGCCCTCTTGCGGATGCTGATCACCATCGCACCCTTTCACGCGATCATTCACCTGCGCATGCTGCTCGCCATCGCACAACCCTGAACGATTGCCCGCTTACGCATGCTGCTCCTCATCGCACCACCCTGAACGATCGCCCTCCTGCAGATGCTGATCACCATCGCACCCTTTCACGCGATCATTCACCTGCGCATGCTGCTCGCCATCGCACAACCCTGCACGATTGCCCGCTTACGCATGCTGCTCCTCATCGCACAACCCTGAACGCTCGCCCTCTTGCGGATGCTGATCACCATCGCACCCTATCACGCGATCATTCACCTACACATGCTGCTCGCCATCGCTTACCGCCAGCGATCTTCTTCACCTACGCGGCAGCACGATCCCTCGCCGTCACGCCCATTCGCCTGCGCGCCCGCGCGATCGCTCGCCTGCGCGCCCGCGCGATCGCTCGCCTGCGCGCCCGCGCGATCGCTCGCCCGCGCGACCGCTCGCCTGCGCGCCCGCGCGACCACTCGCCTGTGCGCCCGCGCGACCATTCGCCTTTGCGCGACCGTTCGCCCTCGCGCGACCATAGTTCGCGGCGAATTCCACAGCCGGTGGTAGCAGCAGGGACGCGTGCTCCTAGGCGGCACTCGGGATCACCTCCATCCAAGCACAGGTTGGTAGTGCAGGACGAAGACAGGTCAGTACAGCATTCTTCCCACCTTCTTTTCAGGCAGGAACCGTCGTGTCCTCTCCAAAGGATCGCCCGATCCCTTTCACCTTAGCGAGGATTTCGGACTCTGTGTCCTTGGAGCAGCAGACATGGTTTGATCCGCTGGCACGGGCGTTAATGAGGGTTATGAAACCAGCACTCATCGGCCAGGGTAACAAACCAGCGGCTGTCTCTCCTACGCTGAAGAGAAAGAGAGGAGTGGACTTCGTGGTGACTTCCCCCAGAGCGAAGTTGGTTCCCAAGAGGTCGGTCCCGAGGGTCCCCTCTCCTGCACGAGTACTCTCTCCTTCTCCCGCCCTGGAAGGATTTTTGGCGGGGGGGCTTTCCGTTGAAGATTTCTCCATCGGACAAGGGGTGACTGCTTACCTCTTCCTCTGGGAGCTTACCAGGTTCTTTCCCTCCTCGGTTACGGCCCGAGGTTTGGTTCAAGGAAGCTACAGGAAGATCAAGGGTACTTTCCTCCTCTCGAGCTCAGGCACCTTGGCCTTTCGTCGTTAAGTATCTACTTGCGGACAAGCTCGATGTTGTACCATCTGGACGCACTGACTGAAGGCTTCCTTCGGGTGTCTCATCTGTGGAGGTCAACGACCTCAGACACCCTTCCATCCTTGAGAAGAGTTTTTGTCTTTGCCCAAGGACAGAGACTTAAACATCTGCTGTGCGGAGTAAATCGACTTCCGGTTTCACTCCTCCAAGGCGCTTTCTTCCAGACTCTGCAGGGCTCCAGCTCCCTTTTCTTTCAACCACGTCGGCCTAAGTTATCGGCTACGACAACTGGGACAAGGTGTCCAATTGCAGTTTCCTCCTGTCAGGAACAGATGGCACGGGAGACTCCCCCGGGGGGGGCATAGTCCTAAAAGGAGTTCACGAACTCTAGGATTGCAGGTTTTTTCGCTGGGAGGATGCTTAAGGTTACTCATCCGAATGACAGCTTCCCGATGCCCATTCCCGCACAATCTCTGTGAGTAGCCAAGGATATCGCGCCTGCCGTCTCTGTCAGCGAATTCAGTGTCTCTGAACCTCTATGCCATAGCATCAGCAGAGTTGCCCGGTTGGGCAGAATGATCCATACCTTAGGCGAAGGTCTTCCTTAGGATCATCGACGGCTTCACCCCCGGCCCCCTCAGTCGATCCTTTCTTGTAAGGAAGGATCTGAGAGGGGATGTCCATAGTCGACCTCTCAGCCCTGATCAAGTTTGTCGAACAAACTTCGGCCAGCGTAGACCAGCAGAATCGATCAGACTGGTAACGAGGCGACAGGACCCCTTTAACCCTGGATCGGAAGGACGGGTACTTTCAGTTTCCATTCCATCCATCTTCCAGGGTGCTCGTCGAATTCAGCCTAGACTGCAAGTATTCCTGCTTATGATGCAGTGTGGCTATCCCGCCGTGGCATAGCAGGTTTGTTTCCCCAGAGAACTCTCCCTGCCTTCCTCTTGGCCGCTCAGGTGCAGACTTCCGCCTCCTCTGCTGTTTGGAGGGCTGGTCAACTCCGGTAGGCTCGGGTTTCGACCTTCTTCAGCGCCGGGAAAAGCTTCCGAATGCTGACCATGAGTGTAGGCTCATGGTATTTTGCTTGGAGCCTTCTCTTCCTCTGACTCAACATCTGGAGTATCTGGCCATGATATTGAGTCAACCGCCTTACCACGTTGGAAACCCCGCTTCTCGTCCGTCCAGCGAGGTTAAGCAACGTCGGTACTTGGATGGGTGACCACCTGGGGACGCCAGATTCTGTTACCACATCCTCCGAGCCTTCCTTTCGGTTGACTGTGGCAAGACTGAGGAGAGTCGCAGTACCTGTTCTCAGTCAAGCAGAGTTTTCAGCCCTACCTTGGAACGTTTCCTAGTTCTTCTTTCCTCATTGACCCGTTTATAGTCCGAACGGTCGCCTCAGGATAAGTTCCATGTGGGGCGATCCAAGTTCCGGTGGCTTCAGGCAATGTTCAACCGGACTCCCTGGCCCTATGGGACCAGCGGAACTATTAAACCTGCAATGGGTGTTGACCTATGGAGCCTCTTGATGGTAGTGGATATTCTCGTCCTTTCCCCACATTCTTGATGCGGTTCTCGGACTCGTCAAAGGAAAGGGGGGGGGGGGGCATGTTCCGGTCCAGGCCTATGGTCAAGACCTGAAGGATACCTCTCCATCATTCAGGCAGGCTTAAGGGCCTTAGTCTGGCCCCTCTTCAGATCCTACCGCTCCTGCCAAGTCGCCCCGTTGCGTGTCGACTTCATGCTAACCAGCAGGGGACGCATTTTCACACCTTCACATCTTGCAGTAGAGATACCGGGATGATTGAGATTCTCTCAATTCCACCATCGGCTCTCTCATTCCAGGCAGGGGAATGTTTCTCTCAGACTATCCGAGCAGAGCCTCATAGAGAGAGTGTACCTAAGGGTCTTTGACCTTGGGTAACCAGCAAGTGCTGGTCTGGGGGACCTGATCGCGACAGCTTGGAACCTCAAGCTTCCGCTAGTTTTCCCCCCAGTCTCAGACCCCGAGACTCTGGCAAGATGCATTCCGGTGATGGTGGGACAACTTCGACGCCTGCGTCTTCCCTCCTTTTTGTCTGCGGACAATGGGTCTCAACAAAACCAGGTTGTCTGTCAACCTTTCAATGGGAGAGCTCCACTGGGACTATGCGCAGAACGGTTTCTGGACCCTCTGCTTCCCCTGACGGAACTCCCGGGAGAGCTTCTCCCACGGCGCAGACTACTCAAGCAACCACACTGCGACATCTCTCCCGAACCGGGGCGTCGCTTCGGCTTCATGCCTGGAGACACTACGCTTCCTCCTCTAGAAGAGACAACCCGCTACAGTCGCGGTACGGAGGTCGCGTCATCTGCGATAGTCATCCACAGGGGTCTCCCAGGCAAAGTGAAGAGTCTAAGGTGGTTGGTGCCGTGGGAGATATACCTCTTCCCGTGAGGCCTCTTCTCCAGCAATAATGGTCTTATTGCCTTTCGGCGGGAGGAAACTCCTTTCCGCTCTTGGCAATGAAGCCTGTCGCTCAGCCTTTCCCTGACCTTCAGGCTTAAAGGAATAACTTTTTCCTGCCCGCTGGATCTATCCTCGCTCATGCGAAGCTACGATCGTCCCTGCCCTAGTCGGAGGAAGACCTCCAACTTGGAGCATGGCTCGGACTTTTAGTCCTTTAAGAGATCTTCTCAAGACCCTTTTACGACAGGCCTCGGATTGTATTCCGCCTTGGGTCTTCTGCTCACTCTGGCCACGGCCAGTGTGTAAGCAATCTTCTTGGTCTCTTACTACTCCCCCCCTTTCTAAGGAAGAGGGGAAGGCAACATTCAGGCTCGCTCCTGAGTTGTTGGCTAGACTCAGAATCTGAGGGTCCCGACCCTTCGGTCCGATTCATTCAAGATTTTGAGTCTCCATTCTGTGTCTGATGTCCCAAGACCTTCTCTTTCTTGCCAGTACAGGAATCGAGAGGTTAGCGCTGGGAACAGCTGCAGTTTGGCCTCAGTTGCAGCCGATTTGGGAACACAAGGAGGACATGGGGGGAGAGTCACCAGTATACCTCTTCAGCCCGGACTCAAGGACATTCATCTCGACCTGTCTTCAGACCCTCCCCCGTCACGTCGCCCTACAGCACGATGTTGGATACATCGCAACGTCCCTTGCCTTCGAGTAATACTACTCTGTGACGCAGGTGCTACAAGCTGGAGTCTGGAAGCGTCTGATGACCTTCGCAGCCCGCTTCCTGCAGGGCGTGACCCACAGGAGTCTCGATACGTTTTCTATCGCTCTGTGGTGGCTACACAACAGCTGGTCTAACCTCAGGCTCCTTTTTGGACAGGTAGCAGAAGGTTGAGGGCATTGTTATCAGGTTTTAGTCTGCATGAACGAAAGAAGTATGTCTGGCCCTTACTTCTTTCTTCATCATCCCCTCTACGGGGAAGCAGCATCCTGGTCTCTGCATAGCTGACCTCGAACCTCTGCAGGTAAACCATGCTTCCTTGTGTTCCGAGTATTGAGTCAATACTGTCGCGTCCCCCATACCCTGACGAGGTGGTATTGGGAACGTCCTAACCCAGAGTTCCTTCTGGAACTCCAGGTCAACTGCCTAGGACGGGTCACACTTCTTCCTTCACACACAAGCTTACGTAGGCCACATGGTTCCTTGCGGTGCAAGGAACTTGTGAGGTGCAGGGACTCCTTTTCTCGAGTGCGACTCACTCGGATTCTGAGTCCCCGGGTAAAGCCAAAGCCAGTATGGCTGGGGACTTTCCACCCTTCCTAAGGGATAAGTCACCCTTTGTAAATAGCGTGGTTTGTATTTCGGTTACGGAACAAATGACAAATTCGAAGATAATTTGTATTTTTCCTAACCATACAAACCTTAGCTATTTACACATATTTGCCCGCCAGCCCTGTCCCCCAAGACAAGTCCTACCTCTAAGTGAAAGTGAGTATTCACCTGTGTGTGAGGGGGAGGAGGGGTAGCTAGCTACCACTCCCCTACCCCCCCGCTAACTAGCGCGGGGGTAATACACCCTCGTTAAATTCTAATGGCTCGCCATTTCAGCTACGCTAAAAGTAATAACCCTTTGTAAATAGCTAAGGTTTGTATGGTTAGGAAAAATACAAATTATCTTCGAATTTGTCATATTTGCTTACTGATCATGCACGGCTATGTTTAACCCTTGAGAGTATTTGCGATGCAGTACACGTAAACCAACTTATAATTCTAGTCTCGTATACCGATTTTCTCGTGCTCAAAGTCACTTTTCAATTGAAGACTGTACAGTACTGTATTTGATTTTCAGCTGAGTGTTGAAGACTTGACGGGACACACGTCAGAACTTCACCACATCAAGGAATGGATGGAGAGTGGACATTCACTTTTCTTACCTAGTGTTGAAGATGCAGCACACTTGATTCATGATCTGCCAGCTCATGGTTATAATGTAAGTTATCACCCTACAGATTTATTTCATAGATATGAACGGCATTAATGACCTTCAATGTCGGGATGCCAGTGAACTTCAAATCATTCATTCATTCATTCATAGATATGAAAATAAAAATGTTTTTACTGGTATATTCATTAGGAAGTTCACCCCATTACAGTATAAAAATATGTTATATATATTTTTTAAATTTGCCAGTCAAATGGATAATAAGATTTATATACTTAATCTTAAGTAAAGTATGCAGGAATATAATCCTTAGCTAATACATTGCTGATAGTTAAGGTTGTAAAAACTCAACAGATCTTATATACAGTGTGTGTTGGGAAGGGCACGGAATTAGACATGGCTAGAGTAAGACTATTAAAATCTTTGGAATTTTTTGAATAACATAAGTGTACATTAAAGTAAAATGTAGAAATGCAACAATCACAAACCCTTCACTAGTTGAATTAATTGAATTTGTTCTGATTAAAGGTCAACATCTTGGATTTGTTATGACAACATTCATGAGGAATTGTCAAGGTAACGGCAATCATAGAAAATATGCAAGTGATATTACAAAAGTACACAATATTGTACTATGTTGATCTTTCTATATCTTTTTATATACCATGCTCTGTAATACTGTATACCTCTCAGCTTACCTCCCTAAGGTAAAATTAAGTTGCATCTATTCCTGACCAGATTATTCAAGTTAATGTAGGAAACTATCTCGTAATACAGTACTTCATTTAAACATATGAGATTAAAGTTTTCCTTATGCATATACAAACCATTTGTCCTTCAAAACAGTGATATGTTTATAGCAGCGCTGGAGTAGCTATTGAATTGTTAACAAGGTAGTTGGTTAATGACAGGTTGTTTAAAGGTTTGAAAGGCCGCTCATGAATGGCAGAGGCAAGGGACAGAGACTTTACCCTATCGACCAGGACAATGCCCTAGAGACTGACCATATATACATATGATCAGTGCCCCAGCCCCCCTCTCCACCGAAGCTACGACCAAGGAGGGATAGGCAATGGTTGCTGATTATTATTATTATTATTATTATTATTTGCTAAGCTACAACCCTAGCTGGAAAAGCAAAATGCTATAAGCCCAGGGGCCCCAACAGGGAAAATAGCCCAGTAAGGAAAGGAAAGAAGGAAAAATAAAATATTTTAAGAAGAGTAACATTAAAATAAATATTTCCTATATAAACTATGAAAACTTTAACGAAACAAGAGGAAGAGAAATTAAATAGAATAGTGTGCCTGATTGTACCCTCAAGCAAGAGAACTCTAACCCAAGACAGTGGAAGACCATGGTACAGAGGCTATGGCACTACCCAAGACTAGAGAACAATGGTTTGATTTTGGAGTGTCCTTCTCCTAGAAGAGCTGCTTACCATAGCTAAAGAGTCTCTTCTACCCTTACTAAGAGGAAAGTAGCCACAGAACAAATACAGTGCAGATACTCAGCAGATAGACCTGTAGGCTCTCCTAAGCCCCCTCTCCACCCAAGCTAGGACCAAGGAGGGCCAGGCAATGGCTGCTGATGTCTCAGCAGATAAACATATAGACTCTCCCAAATCCCCCATCCATAGCTCCCAAGGAAGGTGAGGTTACAGCAACCAAAGAAACTAACGAGTTTGAGCGGGACTCAAACCCTAATCTGGCTTTCACCAGGCTGGGATGTTACCACATCGGCCAACACTCCATCCTATCTCAGAATAAACAATTTTGCCTATGGGTCTTTTCTTCTCTTGACTGTTTCTTGGATGAGTATTTTTTTTGTGAGCACTCTTGCTTGTAAGCAGAAGCATACCAAAATGGAAGCATGTGGTAAAGTGAATTTTATTCCTCTTATTATCATTACTATTACTACTACTAGCCAAGCTACAACCCGAAAAGCAGAATGCTACAAGCCCAAAGGCTTTGTTAGGGAAAGTAACCCAGTGGGGAAAGGAAATGAGGGAATAGCAAATAAATTATATACAGGATAAGTAATGTATAAAAATTTAAATTATTTTATGATCAGTAAGATTAAAATAGATCAGTCATATGTAAACTATAAAAAGAGACATGTCAAGCCGTTCGACAGAAAATATTTTATAAAATGTTTGAACTTACAAAGTTCCACCGATTCAACCGCAAGATTAGGAAGGTTATATGGTCACAGATGCAATCAAACTTCTAGAGTATTGTGCCTAGTGATGGAAAAGTTATGATCGTTAGAATTCAGTGTTTAAGTAATACATGCAGAAGGCATGACTATTAGAAATCAATGCATTCCTAGTAATATGTACATGATAGTACAGTCTTGGAAGATTTGAATGCAATGGATGTTCTGAATTATAAAAAATCTTATCTTACGCAACGTGCATGAAGAATTAACTGGACGATAGTGCCAGAGATTAATATCCAGATCAGTAATAAAGTATTTGTTAAATTGCAAGTTTCTGTCCAACAAATTAAGCTGAGAATCATCAGCTGAAGACCAGACAGATAGGATAATAATATTCGAAACAAGGTACTGTATAATGAAAGAATTAAAACATTTCCTAAGGAGAGACTGATCACCTAAAATCTTAAAAAGACTTTCTCTATAAGCCATTTATTTGTGAAATTAAAGAAGAAACAGGCCAAATGTGCTTCTCAAAAGTAAATTTGCATTTAATGATCACATCCAGAATTTTAAACGAATTGTATATAGTTAAAGAGATATTGTCGATGCAAAGATCTGGATGTTGAGGAGGCACTGTCCTTGACTTACTCACAATCATACTTTGAATTTTGTTAGCGTTCAACTTCATGCCCCATAATTTGTACCATTCACTAATTTTAGCTAAATCTCTATCAAGGTATTCAGCAACCATAGATCTACATTCAGGAGATGTAACTGATTCAAAGAGACTAGCATCATTTGCATATGCAACAAGCTTGTTGTCTAGGCCAAACCACATCATGTATATGTACCATGAAAAAGAATGGAACGGGAACACTTCCCTGAGGGACACCAGACATTTGTTCCTATAGTCACTGTGGTGCCCATCTGTTACTTAAAAATTTGAAGCTAAGAAAAGATCTAGTTACTCCCATCTGTTTATGATTGAGAAGTAGGGCTTCATGGTTAAGACAGTCAAAGGCACCACTAAAATCCCAATCATACCCTTTTCATGACCACAAAAAAGCCAAACTGTAAACTAGGGAAAAGATTGTTACCTTCAGCATACCTATTTAGGCAATTTGCCAAAAGAAGTTAAAGGACTTTAGATGGTATTGCAGTTATGGAAATTGGGCAGTAACCAGCAGGGCCAGAGCTTCTGCAAACACATTTACTTATGAGTAACATTATACCAATTTTCCAAGTGCCAAAAGAACCTTGCTAACTAGCGAAAAATAACACACAACTTAGGAGCTAAGAAATTAGCAGTCTTAATAAAAACAAAGGAAAAGTGTCCGTTTGATCTAAACTTTTTCTCTCCACAGGACCGAAAAGCTAAGCTACTATTGTTTATTTAGTTTCATGAAAACAGGAATGAGGAAGATTGAATTTTTCCTTACTAAAACACATCTGCCAAAAGGGTTGCATTTTCCTTTGGACAGTGAGTGACAGAACCATCCTCCCACTAAAGGATGAAGGGTATGTATATGCATAGGAATAAATAAAATTTTTTAAGGGAAATTTGTATTTTATCTTGCTATACAAAGCCGAGTCCTTTAAACTAAATTTCGTTCCTCAACAACAACTCGGTTTTAGGCTTAAGGACAAAAGTGAGTATTCAGTGACAGGCGGTTGGGTGGGGCATCCCCCTCGCTCCACCTTTCATTGACCAGCGACCTCGTTAACAAATGTTGGTCTTTGCAGCGGTACTGAAGATGTATCCATATTTTAAAGGACTTGAGTTTGTATAGCTAGATAATTACAAATTACTTTTAAAGTGAGTTATAACAGTACATTTTCTTATGATTTAAAGGTGCTTAAACTGGACCATGATGCAGGATTGAGTATGAAACAAGAAGATAAGAATTTGGTTGTGGTTGAACTTCCCTCAACAGAAACGAATCCTAGCAGGCGTCGTGCTTTGCAGAAAGCAGGTACAGTATGTTTGATATATATCTTGTAAAGCAGTAGAGATTTTCCTTTGTTACAGTACGCTTCATGTCACCCATGGTCTTGTTGGATTTTTTATTTTCCTTGACATTAGGGCCTAAGTATACTAAGTCAACATCATCCATTTTACCAACTAAATATATAGGATTTTGGTCTTTAAAGCACAGTGGATTACTAGAAACATAACACTTTCCACATATTGAGTATAATTTGATGCAAGTGAATGGTTTAGAGAATATAAATATACAAATGAAGTTGAAGATGTGATAAGAGTTTTCTGTTTTGACTAATTGTGTTTTGTTTGTATGCAGACTTGTGTGAATTGTTTTTCAATATTAATCTTACCCGATAATCATGTAGCTGTCAACTCCGTTGCCCGACAGAATTCTACGGAAGGGATACGCCAGCGATCGCTATACAAGAGGGGGGTGTACTCACAAGCGCCACCTGTGGCCAGGTACTGCAGTACTTCTTGTTGACACCACCTCAATTTTTCCTCTGTCGTGCCTCCGGCTAGACCTACATGGATACGCTGTTGATTCTGGAGTTTTTGCTCACGATTTGGTGATGTATTTGCTCTAGATTTTAGCTTTCGCTATTCAGGAAGTTTTATTATTAGCTTAGCTAGCTTTTGGAATTAATTTGATTAATTATGGTGACGAAGAGAGTATGAACTCTCTTTCACTTTTAAATGGCCGACCCTTCCCTTAGACGGAAGTGTTGGTGTCTAAGAGAGTATAGACTCTCTTTCTTAATTTTGCTTAACCAAAGTTATAGATTTATTTTATATCTCTCCGCCTTTTTTAGGCCTCTTCGATTAACTTCCTTTTTTATAAACTTATTAAAATTAGTTTTTATATTTGTTTATATTCGACCTTTCCTAATAGTAGGCGGTCTTTTCTTGTACCGAAGTTAATTAACATTGAGCCCGTCATTTCGGTTTTACCTGTTAACATATTATGCTATTTTAATGTTTTTGAAAGAATTTCTTTGATAGTCTCGTACTGTTTTCAAAGTTGAACTAACGTTTTGTTTTGTCTCTGCAGTTGTTGACGTTCAGAACGTTCAACTTGCGCTCTATCGTTACGATAGAGAGAGAATTTTCACGGTGTCACGTTGCAGTAAGAGTAAACCGTTTCTAGCGTTTTGTTCATTCTTTCTTAGCTTAATGGTTTTAATTCTAATAAAGGAACTTTTTATTTGGGAAATCTTTCAGTTTTTTTCCTTTAACAATATGATGTTTTAACGATATATATGATTGGGCTCTTCTCTCAGGTTCTAAGTCAAGAGAGAGAGAGAGAGAGAGAGATAGAGACGGAGGGAGAGAGAGGAGGATAAACGTTTCGTTCAAGCGAGTAACGTTGTTATCGTTTTTGCTCTTCTCCCTAGTCTCTTTAGGGGAAGAAGGTAAACGTTTCTAGAGTTTTATTCTTGTTCTCAAGCTTTATGCGGTGAGAGATTTTAAACGTAGTTTATTTGATCTAGTGTTTAGTCTCTTTCCAGCCACTGAATTATTTATCTTTCATTAGATTTTTCTGTTACATTGTAATTCTGTTTTCGCAATTATTAACTTTTAAGGAAGGATAGAATTGCGTGTTTCAGGTACAAACCACTTAAAGTTTCGAGTTCAGTGAAATAAGTGCAAACAGAAAATCAAAAGTGATAAGTGATAAGCGCAAAGTGTTACAGTGTTGCGTTCGAGGGTTCGTCTGTTCGTGCCAGTTGTTCGCCTAGTCTGGGACCTCTTACAAGCTCCCAAGCCCAGGGGAGAAGTAATGTCGAAGGACTTATGGGTTCAGCAGGCCTTGATCGACGAACAGACGTTTTCCCTCCGTGGTTTCGGGTGTATCTACACACGTTGCCGACGTGATCACCCCACCCACACAAAGACGAGAGAGCCCTTTCTTTCCTCGTCTGCGGTAGAGGTTTCTCGCAGAAACCATGGACCAATCTTGCAGCTTTTAAGTGCAAGTCGGTCCCTTCCGCACAAGTCCAACTCCTAGGTGTAGCCATTAGCCCTGGGTCAGTTCGGACTTGCTGCAGTACGACAACTGCACACCTCCCAGAGAGGCAAGGTGGTATCGCAACAGGCAGTAGCTCCGTCTGTTGCCGCACCAGCTGTTTTAGACCCTCAGTCTCAACGGACAGTAGCTCCGTTTGTTGTTGTCTTTCTTAAACTCTAGTGGTCTTTGCCGCAGTCAATGCAGTCTCAGCTTGCGGTGTTGATGCAGGAGTTTCAGGCAGAGGAGGTTAATACACCTCCTCCTGCGAACGCTCCTCCTCCTCTGCGCAGTACAATCTGCCAGACGTATGAGGTTGAGGTTCCTCAAGCTACCTCCATGCGTGAGCTGCCGCGTTGGGAGTTGCCAGTTACCAGCGTTGTGCAGCAACCTCCACCTTCCTTGAGGCAGGAATCTCTTACCACGCTACAACCTCCTCAACAATGGGGACAGGAGTCTTATGCCTTACAACCTCCTCTTCCTTTGAGGCAAGAGTTTCTTGCAGTAAGACCATCCTCGAGGCAGCAACCTCTTGAGGTACGACAACCTCTACCATCCTTGAGGCAGCCACCTCAGCTCTCGCAGCTACAACCTCAACTCTCGAGGCAAGCTCCTCAAGAACCTCAACTCGTGAGACAGGAGTCGCGTTCTGCGCAGCCGCCACCTCAACTCTCGCAGCTCACACCTCAAGAACCTCAACTCGTGAGTCAAGAGCCTCTCTCTGCGCAGCCACCTCAACCCTTGAGGCAAGCGCAACTCTTGAGGCAGGAACCTCATGCTATGAGTCAGCCACCTCAACGCATGCATCTGCCACTTTCTCCTCAGCTTGAGCCTCTTCCCATTCAACTTTGAAATAACAAATGACAATAATAACACCTCATTACTTTCATAACTTGCATTTGTAAAACATATACATGTATGCCTACACAAACATTATGATAATGGAGGTTATTCGTATTACTTAAAAAAAAAAAAAAAAAAAAAAAAAAAAAAAAAAAATATATATGTATTCCTTGCAATATATTTTTAACAAAATCGCAAAAATATGGCAAAAATATCTTCAAAACAAAAATGAATCATGAGTTATGAATATAATGTAAATATTATGTTGATATTAATACCCCATGCAAGCATGCATGAAGTAATGCAGTGTTGCCAACAGGGCGAGTTTCCCTTTCCTGAGGTGAAGTAGATTATAGTACGTATATTTAGTGCAGCTTAATTCTACGATTATCATGCCGGCTATCAAATTCATCAACAAAACAGTCTAAATCAATTCCCTCGGCACGTGCACTTTCAATGGACAGTAATGCGATATTACTCAATCTAGCACTGGTCATGGAATTTCTGAGAAATGTTACACGCCATGCAACATGCTCTGCTTACCTTACAGCATGCTCTACATACAGCATGCTCTACATACAGCATGCTCTGCATACAGCATGCTCTGCATACAGCATGCTCTGCATACCTTACCGCATGCTTCTCAGTCACACATCTTTGGTTGTTGCCAACTCACTAGACTGTCGAGCAGTTTCATAACGTTGCCTTCTAGTCTGCTGCTTTTGCACCAGTGAAACCCTCACTGAGAGAACTTAGCTTTTCTCGGATATGGTCCCTGTAGATGAGAAAGTGCTTTTCTCCCTCCTTCTGATATTCCCTTGAGGACTCTGTCATTTGGAGAGGAGCCTTTAGCTGCGTAGCCTCCTATGGACTTTTATTTAAGCATAACATACTTCCAGGGAAGGTAATGGTTCCACTTCAGTCGCTAACCCCGTCTGTTACCACACCTGCTCCCATAGACCTTGAGCTGTGTTGCAAGACATGCAGTCCAAGCTTAGTCCTTGTTAGAGGATTTTTTGTTTACGGAGTCAGTGTGTCACTGGGAAGACGTTCAACAACCAGCAGAAGTGACTTGTTGTGACGCAGTGCGGCAACCTCAGCAACCCGATAAGGAGTTGTCTGTACGACCCAGACAGTCTAGACAGCTTCGGGTTGTCACTGTACTTCCTCGCTTCCCCATGGTTGACAGTTCACAGACTGTGCAGCAGTACCATGATCTTGTGTCCGGCTCCGTCAGACGACTGGCTTTTAAGAGCTCCCACAAGTCGTCGCTGTCTGGAGATTCTCAGATGGACTATGGATCTGACCAAGGAACTGGGCCTCCTGGTCAATTTTGAGGAGTCCCAGCTCGTCCCATCCCAGACCAATGTCTACCTGGGTATGGATCTTCAGAGTCAAACTTTTCGGGCTTTTCCGTCGGCCCCAAGGATCTTCCAAGCCCTAGAATGCATCCAGAGCATGCTGAGAAGGAACCGATGCTCAGTCAGGTAGTGGATGAGTCTAACAGGGACACTCATCGCTGGCCCTGTTCATCGTGTTAGGGAGACTCCACCTCCGCCCCCTTCAGTATCATCTAGCTGCTCACTGGATAAAGGACATGACGCTAGAGACGGTCTCAGTTCCTTTTTCCGAAGAGAGGTGGTCTACTCTCGCGTGGTGTAAGAACAGCTTTCTTCTCAAGGAAGTCTACCTTTGGCTGTTCAGAAACCCGACCGCCGTCTCCTCTCGGACGCATCAGACACGGGCTGGGGTGCGACTTTGGACGGACAGGAATGCTCGGGAACATGGAATCAGGAGCAAAGGACACTTCACATCAATTGCAAGGAGTTGTTGGCGGTTCTTCTGGCCTTGATAAACTTCAAGTCCCTCCAGCTTAACAAGGTGGTGGAGGTGGACTCTGACAACACCACAGCCCTGGCTTACATCTCCAAGCAGGGAGGGACTCTTTCGTGGAAGTTGTTCTAGATCGCAAGGGACCTCCTCATCTGGTCAAAAGATCGAAAGCTCATGCTGGTAACGAGGTTCATTCAGGGCGGTATGAATGTCATGGCAGATCGCCTCAGCCGGAAGGGTCAGGTCATCCCCACAGAGTGGACCCTTCACAAGAATGTTTGCAGCAGACTTTGGGCCCTGTGGGGTCAGCCAACCATAGATCTGTTCGCTACCTCGATAACCTAGAGACTCCTGTTGTATTGTTCTCCGATTCCAGACCCAGCAGCAGTTCACGTGGATGCTTTTCTGCTGGATTGGTCCCATCTCGACCTGTATGCATTCCCGCCGTTCAAGATTGTCTACAGGGTACTTCAGAAGTTCTCCTCTCGCAAAGGGACACGGCTGACGTTGGTTGGCTCCGCTCTGGCCCGCGAGAGAATGGTTCATAGAGGTACTGCAATGGCTGGTCGACATTCCCAGGACTCTTCCTCTAGGAGTGAACCTTCTACGTCAACCTCACGTAAAGAAGGTACACCCAAACCTCCACGCTCTTCGTCTGACTGCCTTCAGACTTTCGAAAGACTCTCAAGAGCTAGGGGCTTTTCGAAGGAGGCAGCCAGAGCGATTGCCAGAGCAAGGAGAACATCCACTCTCAGAGTCTATCAGTCTCAAGGGGAAGTCTTCCGAAGCTGGTACAAGACCAATGCAGTTTCCTCAACCAGTACCACTGTAACCCAGATTGCTGACTTCCTGTTACATCTAAGGAAAGTAAGATCCCTTTCAGCTCCTACGATCAAGGGTTACAGAAGTATGTTGGCAGCGGTTTTCCGCCACAGAGGCTTGGATCTTTCCACCAACAAAGATCTACAGGACCTCCCTAGGTCTTTTGAGACCTCAAAGGAACGTCGGTTGTCCACTCCAGGCTGGAATCTAGACGTGGTCCTAAGGTTCCTTATGTCATCAAGATTTGAACCTCTCCAATCAGCCTCTTTTTAGGACCTCACATTAAAAACTCTTTTCCTCGTGTGCTTGACAACAGCTAAAAGAGTAAGTGAGATCCACGCCTTCAGCAGGATCATAGTTTTCACATCTGAAACGGCTACATGTTCCTTGCAGCTCGGTTTTTGCTAAACGAGCTTCCTTCACGTCCTTGGCCTAAGTCGTTCGAGATCCCAAGCCTGTCCAACTTGGTGGGGAATGAACTGGAGAGAGTACTTTGCCCAGTTAGAGCTCTTAGGTACTATCTAAAAAGGTCTTAACCTTTACGAGGACAATCAGAAGCCTTATGGTGTGCTATCAAGAAGCCTTCTTTTCCAAGGTCTAAGAACTCAGTTTCTTACTATTCAGGCTTCTGATTAGGGAAGCACATTCTCATCTGAAGGAAGAAGACCTTGCTTTGCTGAAGGTAAGGACACATGAAGTGAGAGCTGTGGCTACTTCAGTGGCCTTCAAACAGAACCGTTCTCTGCAGAGTGTTATGGATGCAACCTATTGGAGAAGCAAGTCAGTGTTCGCATCATTCTATCTCAAAGATGTCCAGTCTCTTTACGAGTACTGCTACACCCTGGGACCATTCGTAGCAACGAATGCAGTAGTAGGCGGGGGCTCAGCCACTACATTCCCATAATCCCATAACCTTTTAACCTTTCTCTTGAATACTTTTTATGGGTTGTACGGTCAGCTAAGAAGCCTTCCACATCCTTGTTGATTTGGCGGGTGGTCAATTCTTTCTTGAGAAGCGCCGAGGTTAAAGGTTGTGATGAGGTCCTTTAGTATGGGTTGCAGCCCTTGATACTTCAGCACCTTTGAGTTGTTCAGCCTCCTAAGAGGAACGCTGCGCTCAGTAAGGAAGACGAACTTATTTAAGGCAGAGTAATGGCTCAAGTCGACTTCCTTACCAGGTACTTATAATTTCATTGTTATTTTGAATAACTGATAATATGAAATACGGGATACTTAGCTTCTTGATATACATGTACACTGGTTTTCACCCACCTCCCTGGGTGTGAATCAGCTACATGATTATCGGGTAAGATTAATATTGAAAAATGTTATTTTCATTAGTAAAATAAATTTTTGAATATACTTACCCGATAATCATGATTTAATTGACCCACCCTTCCTCCCCATAGAACCAGTGGACCGAGGAAAAATTGAGGTGGTGTCAACAAGAAGTACTGCAGTACCTGGCCACAGGTGGCGCTTGTGAGTACACCCCCCTCTTGTATAGCGATCGCTGGCGTATCCCTTCCGTAGAATTCTGTCGGGCAACGGAGTTGACAGCTACATGATTAACGGGTAAGTATATTCAAAAATTTATTTTACTAATGAAAATAACATTTTTATAAAAAGAATATGAGAGCATGAGAATTTTGATATGAACATCGTGTAAATGCTTGAATGCCACATGGTTTTAGTATTTCCTAACATTTTCTATCATCGGATTGCAACTATGGATGACAACTGATTAAGTCATGGGGTTTAATGGTAGTTTCACTATGTTCTTGACTTGAGTTATAGCCTCTTGAATTCTGTATCACTTGCTTAGTGGTTCTGTTATTAGATTCATTATAGAAAATTTGCATAGAATTTTATTGAAGTCAAGCTGATGATTTTGTGTACCAGAAGTGTAAGTAAACTTTTTTTCACTAGAATTTTGAAAAATTATTTTCATTATAGTGTAATTGTAACCCTAAGTACTATAATTTACTCTTTAATCTGTCCCAAGGGTTTAGAAAAATTTATAAACTTTCTCAACAAAGAAGGTTTTTTTTCTTACAAACCCTTTAATCATAAGTACTGTACTCTACTCTACTCCCAGACTGCTCAAAATGTGAATGAATGAATGAATGATTTGGGGTTTTCTGGCATCCCGACATCAAAAGTCATTGACACTGATCTCAAAATGTGAGAGATGTGATTGATGGGGTACCCGTGCATCCAGGTAGCCCATGTGCCATGAAACTGTTATCCTTCTTATCTGTTGGATATGAGAATGTTGAATCTTGGGGTATTGTAAGACCAGGAATGTAGTCATATATTTGATTAGTATCTTTCAACTGAAAACCAGTTTTGTTTTATAAAGATAATTTCTTTGAGCAATCTTTTGTATTTTAATTCCTTAATCCCTTTTAATTATAGATGGTAATTGAAATAGACTGGGCAGTCGAGAGATAAATGCAAGATTCTCCTACAGCTTTTGTATAACTTTTTCATGATGTGTCACTAGAAAATAATTAGTTTTCAATATTAAACTTACCCGATAATCATGTAGCTGTCAACTCCGTTGCCCGACAGAATTCTATGGAGGGATACGCCAGCTATCACAATACTAGAAGGGGGTGTATTTACCAGCGCCACCTGTGGCCAGGTACTCAAGTACTTCTTGTTGACACCTCCTCAATTATTCCTCTGTCGTGCTTCCGGCAAGACGTTCTGGGATACGCTTATGTTCTTGGAGTATTTTCACGACTTTGGTGAAGTATTTCTCTTTGATTTCGGCTGTCGCTTTACTGGAAACTTCTATATTAGCTTAGTTAGCTTTTGGAATTAATTTGATTAATTATGGTGACTTAGAGAGTATGAACTCTCGTTCACCTTTCAATGGCCGACCCTTCCCTTAGACGGAAGTGTTGGTGTCTAAGAGAGTATAGACTCTCTTTCTTAATTTATTTTATATCTCTCCGCCTCTTATAGGCCTCTTCGATTAACTTCCTTTTATTATAAACTTATTAAAATTAATTTTTATATTTGTTTATATTCGACCTTCCTAATAGTAGGCGGTCTTTTCTTGGTACCGAAGTTAATTAACATTGAGCCCGTCATTTCGGTTTTACCTGTTAACATATTATGCTATTTCCGCCACAGAGTTTGAAAGAATTTCTTTGATAGTCTCGTACTGTTTTCAAAGTTGAACTAACGTTTTGTTTTGTCTCTGCAGTTATTGACGTTCAGAACGTTCAACTTGCATTCTATCGTTACGATAGAGAAAGAATGTTCACGGTTTCACGTTGCAGTAAGAGTAACCGTGTCTAGCGTTTTGTTCATTCTTTCTTAACTTAATGGTTTTGATCCTAATAAAGGAACTTTTCAGTTTTTTCCTTTAACATTAATATGTTTTAACGATATATATGATTGGGCTCTTCTCTCAGGTTCTAAGTCAAGAGAGAGAGAGAGAGAGAGATAGAGACGGAGGGAGAAAGAGGATAAACGTTTCATTCAAGCCTGCCAGGCGTACGAGTAACGTCGTTATCGTTTTTGCTCTTCTCCCTAGTCTCTTTAGGGGAAGAAACTAAACGTTTCTAGAGTGATCTAGTGTTTAGTCTCTTTCCAGCCACTGAATTATCTTTCATTAGATTTTTCTGTTACATTGTAATTCTGTTTTCGCAATTACTAACTTTTGAGAAAGGATAGAATTGCGTGTTTCAGGTACAAACCACTTAAAGTTTCGAGTTCAGTGAAATAAGTGCAAACAGAAATCAAAGTGATAAGTGATTAGCGCAAAGTATGTCAGTGTTGTGCGTGAGGGTACTTTTGTGCGCGCCAGTCGTCCTCCCAGTCCGGGACCTCTTGCAAGCTCCCAAGCCCAGGGGAGAAGCAATGTCGAAGGGCAGAAGGGTTCAGCAGGCCTTGATCGGCGCACAGAAGTATCCTCGGTGGTTGTGGGCGTGTCTTACCGAGACCGTCACTCCCACCCGCAGACGATTGAGCCCTTATTTTTGCTCGTCTGCAGAAGAAATTTAGGGGAGAAAACGCTGGTCTCAGGTCTCAAGACCTTTTAAACGTAAAGTCCAGACCTATGCCAGACGTACGAAGTTAGAGTTCACAGTCATTGGGTTAGCTCTGACTCTCCTCAGTCATCAGTTGAATGCACTCCGCCTAAGAGGAGTTAGGTTCTGCCACAACAGAGCTCGACTGTTAAGGCTTTACCTCAGCCTACTGTAGTTTCTGCCGACCCCAAGTGGACTCTACTACAGTCCATGCAAGCACTGCTTTCGGACTTGATGCGTGAGTGTCGGGCTGAGAGTGTTGCGCATCCGCCTCCGCCTACACTCCCTCCGCCTATGCTCGCTCCGCCTGATCGCAGTACCACCTGCCAGGCGTACGATGTTGTGGACTCTACTACAATCCATGCAAGCACAGCTTTCGGACTTGATGCGTGAGTGTCGGGCTGAGAGTGTTGCTCCTCCGCCTCCGCCTACACTCGCTCCGCCTGATCGCAGTACCACCTGCCAGGCGTACGATGTTGTGGACTCTACTACAGTCCATGCAAGCACAGCTTTCGGACTTGATGCGTGAGTGTCGGGCTGAGAGTGTTGCTCCTCCGCCTCCGCCTACACTCCCTCCGCCTACACTCGCTCCGCCTGATCGCAGTACCACCTGCCAGGCGTACGATGTTGTGGACTCTACTACAGTCCATGCAAGCACAGCTTTCGGACTTGATGCGTGAGTGTCGGGCTGAGAGTGTTGCTCCTCCGCCTCCGCCTACACTCCCTCCGACTACGCTCGCTCCGCCTGATCGCAATATCACCTGCCAGGCGTACGATGTTGAGCCACGTGCTGAGTTTGCTGTTCCCAGTGGTGTTCAGCCTCCGCCTTCCTTAAGGCAACCTTTACAATGGGATCAGGAGGATTTTACCTCTCTTCCTCCGCCTCCACTTGCTGTTCCACCAGTGATGCAACACTCGGTTGAGGTACAACAACCTCTCCCGTCCATGAGTCAGTCTCCTCAGCTCTCGCTGCAGCGAGCTCAACCCTCCACAAGGCAAGCACCACAACACCTTAGCCTTGCGCCTCAGGAGCCTCAGCTTGCGAGACATTTACCTTGTTCTGCGCAGCCTCTTCCTCATCGCGCTCCGCTCACACCACAGGAACTGGAACTTGCTACTCCGCTTCCGCCAACCGCTCAGCAAGCGCAACCCTTGGGTTCAACCACTCATGCTAGGAGTCAGCCTCCTCCACCCATGCGCCTTCCTTCTGCTTGTCTTTTATTCAGCCTTTGCAGACTGAGCCTCAGGTGTTCCCTCAACAGAGTCTTGAAGAGGAAACCACAACTATTGTTGTTCCAGCTCGTTATGACTCTGCTGTTCAGCATACCTTTCCTCCATTTTCAAACCATGGCAAAAATATGAATCATGAGTTATGAATGTAAGGTAAACATTATGTTGATTTTTAATCCCCATGCAAGCATGCATAAAGCACTCTAGCACTGGTCATGGAATTTCTGAGAAATGTTAAACGCCATGCACACGCTCTGCTTTCCTTACAGCAGGCTCTGCTTACAGCAGGCTCTGCTTACTACATGCTCAGCATACAGCATGCTCTGCATTCAGCATGCTCTGCATACAACATGCTCTGCATACAGCATGCTCTGCATTCAGCATGCTCTGCATACAACATGCTCTACATACAGCATGCTCTGCATACAGCATACTCTGCATACATCATGCTCTGCATACCTTACCGCATGCTTCTCAGTCACACATCTTGGGTTGTTGCCAACTCACTAGACTGTCAAGCAGTTTCATAACGTTGCCTTCTAGTCTGCTGCTTTTGCACCAGTGAACCCTCACTCAGAGAACTTAGCTTTTCTAGGATAAGGTCCCTGTAGATGAGAAAGTTCTTTTCTCCCTCCTTCTGATATTCCCTTGAGGACTCTGTCATTTGGAGGGAGCCTTTAGCTGCATAACCTCTTATGGACTTTTATTTAAGCATAACATGCTTACAGGGAAGGTTATGGTTCCACTTCAGTCGCTAATCCCGTCTGTTACCACACCTGCTCCCATAGACCTTGAGCTGTGTTGCATGACATGCAGTCCAAGCTTAGTCCTTGTTAGAGGATTTTTTGTTTACGGAGTCAATGTGTCACGGGGAAGACGTTCAACAACCAACAGAAGTGACTTGTTGTGACGCAGTGCGGCAACCTCAGCAACCCGTTTAGGAGTTTTCTGTACAACCCAGACAGTCTAGACAGATTCGGGTTGTCACTGTACTTCCTCGCTTGCCCATGATTGACAGTTCACAGACTGTGCAGCAGTATCATGATCTTGTGTCCGGCTCCGTCAGACGACTGGCTTTTAAGAGCTCCCACAAGTCGTCGCTGTCTGGAGATTTTCAAATGGACTATGGATCTGACCAAGGAACTGGGCCTCCTGGTCAATTTTGAGGAGTCTCAGCTCGTTCCATCCCAGACCATTGTCTCCTTGGGTATGGATCTTCAGAGTCGAGCTTTTCGGACTTGTCCGTCGGCCCCAAGGTTCTTCCAAGCCCTAGAATGCATCCAGAGCATGCTGAGAAGGAACCGATGCTTAGTCAGGCAGTGGATGAGTCTAACAGGGACACTTTCATCGCTGGCCCTGTTCATCGGGTTAGGGAGACTCCACCTCCGCCCCCTTCAGTATCATCTAGCTGCTCACTGGATAAAGGACATGACGCTAGAGACGGTCTCAGTTCCTGTTTCCGAAGAGATGAGGTCTACTCTAACATGGTGGAAGAACAGCATTCTTCTCAAGGAAGGTCTACCATTGGCTGTTCAGACCCCCGACCACCGTCTCTTCTCGGACGCATCGGACACGGGCTGGGGTGCGACACTGGACGGACAGGAATGCTCGGGAACATGGAATCAGGAGCAAAGGACACTTCACATCAATTGCAAGGAGTTGTTGGCAGTTCATCTGGCCTTGATAAACTTCAAGTCCCTCCAGCTAAACAAGGTGGTGGAGGTGAACTCCGACAACACCACAGCCTTGGCTTACATCTCCAAGCAGGGAGGGACTCATTCGAGGAAGTTGTTCGAGATCGCAAGGGACCTCCTCATTTGGTCAAAAGATCGAAAGCTCACGCTGGTAACGAGGCTCATTCAGGGCGATATGAATGTCATGGCAGATCGCCTCAGCCGGAAGGGTCAGGTCATCCCCACAGAGTGGACCCTTCACAAGAATGTTTGCAGCAGACTTTGGGCCCTGTGGGGTCAGCCAACCATAGATCTATTCGCTACCTCGATGACCAAGAGGCTCCTCTTGTATTGTTCTCCGATTCCAGACCCAGCAGCAGTTCACGTGGATGCCTTTCTGCTGGATTGGTCCCATCTCGACCTGTATGCATTCCCGCCGTTCAAGATTGTCAACAGGGTACTTCAGAAGTTCGCCTCTCACAAAGGGACACGGCTGACGTTGGTTGCTCCCCTCTGGCCCGCGAGAGAATGGTTCACCGAGGTACTGCAATGGCTGGTCGACGTTCCCAGGACTCTTCCTCTAAGAGTGGACCTTCTGCGTCAACCTCACGTAAAGAAGGTACACCCAAACCTCCACGCTCTTCGTCTGACTGCCTTCAGACTATCGAAAGACTCTCAAGAGCTAGAGGCTTTTCGAAGGAGGCAGCCAGAGCGATTGCCAGAGCAAGGACGACATCCACTCTCAGAGTCTATCAGTCTAAATGGGAAGTCTTCCGAAGCTGATGCAAGGCCAATGCAGTTTCCTCAACCAGTACCACTGTAACCCAGATTGCTGACTTCCTGTTACATCTAAGGAACGTAAGATCCTTATCAGCTCCTACGATCAAGGGTTACAGAAGTATGTTGGCAGCGGTTTTCCGCCACAGAGGCTTGGATCTTTCCTCCAACAAAGATCTACAGGACCTCCTTAGGTCTTTTGAGACCTCAAAGGAACGTCGGTTGTCCACTCCAGGCTGGAATCTAGACGTGGTCCTAAGGTTCCTAATGTCATCAAGATTTGAACCGCTCCAATCAGCCTCTTTTAAGGACCTCACATTAAAAACTCTTTTCCTCGTGTGCTTAGCAACAGCTAAAAGAGTAAGTGAGATCCACGCCTTCAGCAGGAACATAGGTTTCACATCTGAAACGGCTACATGTTCCTTGCAGCTCGGTTTTTTGGCTAAAAACGAGCTTCCTTCCCGTCCTTGGCCTAAGTCGTTCGAGATCCCAAGCCTGTCCAACATGGTGGGGAACGAACTGGAGAGAGTACTTTGCCCAGTTAGAGCTCTTAAGTACTATCTAAGAAGGTCAAAACCATTACGAGGACAATCAGAAGCCTTATGGTGTGCTATCAAGAAGCCTTCTCTACCAATGTCTAAGAACGCAGTTTCTTACTACATCAGGCTTCTGATTAGAGAAGCAAATTCTCATCTGAAGGAAGAAGACCTTGCTTTGCTGAAGGTAAGGACACATGAAGTGAGAGCTGTGGCTACTTCAGTGGCCTTCAAACAGAACCGTTCTCTGCAGTGTGTTATGGATGCAACCTATTGGAGAAGCAAGTCAGTGTTCGCATCATTCTATCTCAAAGATGTCCAGTCTCTTTACGAGTACTGCTACACCCTGGGACCATTCGTAGCAACGAATGCAGTAGTAGGCGAGGGCTCAGCCACTACATTCCCATAATCCCATAACTTTTTAACCTTTCTCTTGAATACTTTTTATGGGTTGTACGGTCGGCTAAGAAGCCTTCCACATCCTTGTTGATTTGGCGGGTGGTCAATTCTTTCTTGAGAAGCGCCGAGGTTAAAGGTTGTGATGAGGTCCTTTAGTATGGGTTGCAGCCCTGTATACTTTAGCACCTTTGAGTTGATTCAGCCTCCCAAGAGGAACGCTGCGCTCAGTAAGGAAGACGATCTTATTAAAGGCAGAGTAACGGTTCAAGTCGACTTCCTTACCAGGTACTTATTATTTCATTGTTATTGTGGATAACTGATTATATGAAATACGGGATACTTAGCTAGGTTTTTCACCCACCCCCCTGGGTGTGAATCAGCTACATGATTATCGGGTAAGTTTAATATTGAAAAATGTTATTTTTATTAGTAAAATAAATTTTTGAATATACTTACCCGATAATCATGATTTAATCGACCCTCCCTTCCTCCCCATAGAGAACCAGTGGACCGAGGAATAATTGAGGAGGTGTCAACAAGAAGTACTTGAGTACCTGGCCACAGGTGGCGCTGGTAAATACACCCCCTTCTAGTATTGTGATAGCTGGCGTATCCCTCCATAGAATTCTGTCGGGCAACGGAGTTGACAGCTACATGATTATCGGGTAAGTATATTCAAAAATTTATTTTACTAATAAAAATAACATTTTTAAGTTATTTAAGACTACTTAGCAATCTTTACTTTCCATTTATTATATTATTCAATTACATTGATTTATTTGTATACTGTATTCTTTACAGATGAAGTAATGGAAAATGTCATTTCTAAGATTGGAAAGCAGAGGGATTTCACTATTATCTTTACTGGAAAGAAGCCATCTGTGGTAAGTGAGAGTTGGAAGAGACTTTTTGCAACTTGTACCAATTAATTTTTGTAAATCAAAGCATTGTGACACTCGGTGCTGAATGGATCTTATATAGAGACTGGATTCTCTTTGAGTTTGTTCTGAGTATGCTATTTATATTAGCGTAGTCCTCTATGTTCATTATAACTTCACAATCATACAGTCCTTTGCTCTGTATGACAAAGTTCAGTCGCACCAACATGTATCGATTGAGTTCTAAATACGTTCAATAAGCCTTTTATGACGTCTCAACTACTGATCAATCTTTCATTTGATTGTTTTGTTTGAAACATTTTAATTTTTATAAAGTGATATATTTTTATAAATGTTGTGACATTAAGGATTAAACTTCTCATTGTTTTTCTGAGTAGTCAATATTTTTTATAGCTTTTTGTGGTTCCAGTAGCTCCAGTTTTGAAATATTATACCCTTATATCCTCACTCTGACCCTCATCTTCTCTATTGTTTCTGCCAGTTACATCTTCCTTATCCCTCTTATTGATTATAAGTTACAAGAATAAGTTATTTTATGTTCTTTAACCATATGCCATATTTTTTCAGTACAGTTAGTAAAGTTGTATTAGATATTTGTTTTAGACCCCCAGAATTGTCTCCTAAGTTTGTCTTTAAATGAATGGCAAAATTTTGAACAGTGGAGGCAGAGAGTATGATAGGGATGAGACATACAAATGGATAAAAAGTAAAGGCAAACAGTAGTGCAGATGAGGGGATTAAGGTATATTCTATAGAGGCTTTGGTACCGAATGCTTCAGTATTTCTTCCAAGAGGAATGTGGGTGCATGAATAAATTAATTGGTAAAAAGAGAAAGTTTAGGCTAAGGTACTTTGTTAGCAATCAATGCCTTGACACCATAGAAGATGACCTTAATAATAATCTTGTTGGTTTTCAAAGTTGGTTTATTTATGATGATTGTCAAGTAAAGAATTTGAGAGAAATAATTTACAGCATACTAAGTGGTAAAAGTACCATGATAGTTTTATGCTCTTTCATTTTAAGTTTTATTTTTGATATGTAAGATGTGAATATTACACTGTTTGTGTGTTCTCGTTATTGAACATGGGACTTCTAAATCCTCATCTATTTTCAGGATCAGCGTAATGATCAGTATGACCAACGAATTCGTGTTTCACGCTCTCTTCAGGCAGTACAAGATACTATTGATATGACTGGATATCATTTTTATAATTGCACCAAGATGTATTTGAGAAAAAATCTAACTATACTCCTTTCAGAAGGTGGCGTAATGGTGTAAGTGTATATTGAATTTTGTACAAGTTTCCAGTGACACATAGACGTGACAGCTTAGGAGCTTGTAATTCAAGATTATTCAGTTTGAAGAACTTATAGTAAAGTAGATACTGATATGTGGCAAGCTGCGACTAGGTCTTAACAGAAAGACGGCTGGACATGACTGCTTTAGTAACGCGACATCGCAAGCTTATATACAAAATGGATGAGGATGATAATGGCATAAAAATTAACAATATGAAACGTGCAATGGCAAGCTTAAAACAGGTTTTTCTAATATCAGTGTGGGAGAGAGAGAGAGAGAAGAGCAATCACATTACAATGTATGAGCGCATATGAATACAGTGAACCCTCGTTTATCGCGGTAGATAGGTTCCAGACCCGACCGCGATAGGTGAAAATCCACGAAGTAGTGACACCATATTTTACCTATTTATTCAACATGTATATTCAGACTTAAAACCTTCCCTTGTACGTAGTACTGTTAACAAACTACCCTTTAATGTACAGAACACTTAATGCATGTACTACAGTACCCTAAACTAAAACAGGCACAAATATTAAAGGCGATTTTATATCATGCGTTTCCTAAACACGCTAAAAAGCACGATAAAAAATGGCAACCAATGTTCTGTTTACGTTTATCTCTGATCATAATGAAGAAACAAACTGGAGGTAGAGCTTTGCTTATTACCCAGACATATTTCCCATACTTTTCCCTTAGAACTACATCACATCTTCCTACTTTAGATATATATATATATATATATATATATATATATATATATATATATATATATATATATATATATATATATATATATATATATATATATATATATATATATATATATTTATATGTATACACATATACATACCTACATATATACATACATACATATATACATAAATACATGCATACATATATATATATATATATATATATATATATATATATATATATATGTATATATATATATATATATATATATATATATATATATATATATATATATATATATAGATATATATATATATATATATATATATATATATATATAGATATATATATATAGATATATATATATATATAGATATATATATAGATATATATATATATATAGATATATATATATATATATATATATATATAGATATATATATATATATATATATATATATATATATATATATATATATATATATATATATATATATATATATATATAGATATATATATATATATATATAGATAGATATATATATAGATAGATATATATATAGATAGATATATTTATATATATAGATATATATATATATATAGATATATATATATATAGATAGATATATTTATATATATATATATATATATATATATATATATATATATATATATATATATAGATATATATATATATATATATATATATATATATATATATATATATATATATATATATATATATATATCTATATATATATATTACTGTATATATATGGGTTATGGAAAAAATCCGATAAGTGGTGAATTCGCGATGGTCGAACCGCGAAGTAGCGAGGGTTCACTGTACACATGTATTGCTTGGCTCCCCCATAAAACAGACATACATGTGAAATCAGGCGTCCTGTCCCAGAAAGGTGAACTGTATGCTGATCATCATGCATGAGATTCACAGATTTTAGGCGGTTAATGGAGACCCAGCCTCCTTTGCCATGAGTGTTAATTAATAAAGCCTTCGGCTTGTGACGAATAGCAAGGTGGCTTGAGAGAGTCGATGCGTACGGAGACGGGTTGTCATGTTTGAATCTTTCAGTATGTGTTGCTTTGCTGGGAGTTCCTCCCACCCAAGGAAGACTTCCATGTAAATAACAAAGAAGTTCGTATCTGCGTAGGAATAAACTACAAATTTTAAAAATAATTTTATTTTTTCCTAGTTAAACAAACCTGAGTCATTTATCAAAGATCCCGCCTCAACTGCCCAACAAGTCTTTTGACCAATGGAGAGTGAAGAGTGTCATGAGAAGGCGCCCTGCGCTGTTGTTGCGCAGCAACTGTAATATGGTGCAATGAAACTCCTTTTTTTTTTTTTTCTGGTTGTAGAGAAAACGAGACTAGGAATAGCCCGTATAAATTTGTAGCATTACAGTATTAGTACACCATGAAACATAAATATTCATCCTTGCTATAAGAGATTGATTATAAAAATATATATCTAGAGATACTGAAAATTTGTATTAAAAATATCCTGTCTTTTCTTTCAGCCCTTATGAGATTGATGAGCGTAGTTCTGTCTCTAACAGTACTGGCCACTGCCAGCCGGAATTCAATAGTCTGACTGTGAAGTACTTCAATATTAATGTCGGTGGTAACACGTATGGCAAGGCTTTTGTGACGTAAGTATTACATAAAGATTTTATGATAGGGTTGATAAGTCACTTGATGTAAGCTTTCAGATCTTGTGCCATTTGTATTACTTTAAATTTAGTTCACCTATTAGGAAGTTTGCATATATTTAATAAACACAGGAATTGGATATAATATACTTGACAGTTCAACATCTATAACTAATCTGGTCTCTAAGACACTTGAAAAAATTCAAGAAAGGGCACATAAAAACATTGAAAAGATTTACTGAAATGAACTACATTGTAAATTAATTATATTTCTTGAATTAAGTGGATAGATAGAAAACCAATTTGAACTGCATTTTGGGCAATTGAGAATTGTATATCCTTACATTATTATTTAAAAATTTTGGATTTTATTATTTTGTAAATCTTGGAATCATAAATAATTTTCTTCTGTTTAATAATTTGAAAAATGGACATTTTTTAAAATTTGTGGGAAAAGAATTTCCTCTTTTAAGTTATTTACATTGTGCTTAGGTATCTAAGGATTTATGCTCTATTATTTGTCCATTATTTTGCTACACCTGTTTTCCGAACAACTACGTACTCCTTCGGAAACTGGTAGAGAGGCTCGTTTAAGCAAGTGAGGTACTAAACCCAAGTTGTTCCGTAATCGAAATACAAACCATACTATTTATATAGGGTATTACTTTCGGCGTAGCTGAAATGGCGAGCCATTAGATTTTTAACGAGGGTTAACTACCCCCGCGCTAGTTAGCAGGGGGTAGGGGAGGGGTAGCTAGCTACTCCTCCCCCCTCACACACTGGTGAACTGATTCACTTCGCTTTTGGCTCGGACGACGAACGGATGTCTCTCTTCCCGTCCTCGCATGGCAGCCATTTATTGTTTTGTCTTTACAGTACTTAATTACTTACTTTTCTTGTACTCATATATATATATATATATATATATATATATATATATATATATATGTAAACATATTTTTATGTTTATATATATATTTGAGTATAGAAATCAGTAAGTTTCCTTTTCAGTGTTCGTGCTGTGTGTGTGTGTGTGAACGATATCACCGTGTAGCCGCCGGCAGTCAGGCCACTACGGTGTAATTTCATGGACTGCGATCTCTTCCTTGGTCCTTCGGTCGGCTCCTTCCACGAGCGCTGTGGGGAGTCGTCATTGCTGGACTTATTATTTTGTTTCTCCGCTACTCCTCTTTTCCTACGGGGAAGGTGGGGTTCAGCGTAGGTACGCGAGAGTGTAGTTTGACTACGGTCTCTCTCTCTCTCTCTCTCTCTCTCTCTCTCTCTCTCTCTCTCTCTCTCTCTCTCTCTCTCTCTCTCTCTCTCTCTCTGGAGGTCGTTCACCTTTTACTACGTTTTCTACATACTACGATAGCTCCTCCGTTCGGGTGGAGTTTCTACGCAGTACTTTTTATCTCAATTATATTTTTATTATAAAATCTAATTGTATTTGTTAACTTTTCAGCTTTTTAGAACGTTACCCTTCGGGGTTTTTCGTTCTTACTTTTAGTGAATTCTTTAATGAATTGCATAATTATAACTGTTATAATTCTATTTTTGTTACAGTTCTCGCCCTTCCCCCTTCCCGTGAGTGTAGGTGGGGTTAGGGCTCTTGCCTGTTATGTAATTCAAGTGTTCTTTTCCCTCGGGTTTCCTCTTCAGAGTCTTCCCGGGGGAATGAATGTTAACTAATTACTTTTTATTTTCACAGTTAACAATCTTTTTTTTCCGTTTGCCTAATGTGACAACGAAGCAGAGCTGTCTTGTTGGGACTCGGGGAGTCGGCTGTTGCTGCCTCCTCTATAGGACTTTGTCAGGGGTGTGTCTTCTTCTCCTGGAAGTTCTCCCGAAACAACCGACAGCTCTTCATTTCATCTTAAAACACTCAGGAGGTTCCCCTCCTTAGGTGTGTAACTTCCCTTCCGAGGGAGGTTCCCTGCCCAGGTTTGAGTTTCTTTCCCTTTTGGGGGAAATTTCTCTTACCATTAATAATTAAGATATGTTCCTGGTCCTCCGGCAGTTTTGCTCTTGGTGCTGAGCGACCGCTTTTTGTAACCTTGCTCAAGGGGCTGAGCGGTTACATTCTCGGACCATAGTTTTTGTGCGATTATGCTCTTGGTGCTGAGCGGTCTCACCTGCAGCTACGCTCAAGGGGCTGAGCAGCTGCAGGAGCGCCTCTTCAGAGGTTGGCTCCTATGTCACTGGCTGACCATTCGGCCCTATGGGCTCCATCTTCAGTCTCTTCTACGAAGTATTCCTCTCTCGTTCGCGAGAGAGGACACTCATAAAGACTCCTCTTCGGAGGACTCCTGCTGTTGTTGCTGAAGGCTCAGTCCCCTTCGGGGGCAGCTGAGCCCTACGGTCTCTCCTGCGAGTGTTTCTTCCCCAGGGGACGAAGTTCACCACAGAGACTCCTCTTTGGAGGTCTCCTTCTGCTGTTGTTGCTGAGGGCTCAGTCCCCTTCGGGGGCAGCTGATGCCACGGTCTCTCCTGCAAGTGCTTCTCCCCCTTGGGGGAGTTCACTCCAGAGACTCCTCTTCGGAGGTCTGATGATGGTGCTCCTGCCTGTGGTCGTCTTCATCTTCACCTTCCCCGCAGAGGATCCTCCTGCTAGACCTTCTTCTGGACGCAGATGTGCTGTGGGTGCCAACGTACATCGTTTCCAACAAGCACCGGTCCCTTCGGAGCAAAAGGGCTTACTCCACAATGTGGGTAAGTCCCTTAAGTGCCAGGTTTTACCTTAGCGCCCACGTTCTCCTAGCGCGCAGTAACGCGCTTGCACTCTCCTGCTGTGTTCCAGACTTCTCTCCTGCGATATCCTGTAGCTGAGTCTCGCCGTAGATCTCCTGATCACCAGCGCTCACCTGCGCCTCTGAGACCTTCTGTGCGCCAGCTCTCTTCAGCTCGCCAGCGCACTTCTGGACGCCCTTTTCCTGCTACGCGCCTTGTGCGCCAACGGTCTCCTGTACGCCCACGATCGCCTGCACGCCCTTTTCTAATGTGCGCAATGCGCGCCAACGTTCGCCCTCGCACCCGCGATCTTTGGATCTAGGCACAGGCAAGGAGATTGTTCCTTCTTTTTACACCCACGATCGCCTGCTCGCCAGTGCACATCTGCGCGCCCTTTCCTGATGTGCGCAATGCGCACCAGCGTACTCCACGTGCTTCCTGATGTGGGTGGAGGCGAAAGAGATGATTCCTTCACCTCCTCGCTGATGATCTCCTGTGCTCTAGATTTGAACGAGTCTCTGAGCGCCCACGCGCCCACGAGAAGTCTTCTGTACTCGCCCATGAGCGTTCGCTATTATGCGCAACCTCACCAGCTGGTTCTGCCCCTCGATATCTTCTGGCCGCACAAACGCGCTCCATCGATCTCCTACGCGCCAGCGATCTCCTAGCGATCGCGCGCAATTCTTCGCCTGCCCGTTAGCGTTTTCAACGCGCCCACGCTTTAGATCGCTGTACGCGATCGCTCGCCAACGCGCCATCGCTTGCCAATGCGTCATCTCCTGCAAAGAACCATTGCTCGCCAATCGCGCCATCGCTCGCTTACGCATTTTCGGTCTTCCGACCGCGCCCACGCGTCCCCACGTGCATGCGCACACATGTTCGCCCGCGCGCGAACTAACAATTGTACCATCGCGCGAGCACCAAGGGCGATTTCGACCGCGATTCCCGTCGGGTTTCGCAACACGGGCAAACCTGGCGAGTTTTTACTGGAGCGCATACTTTCAGATCATCATAGTCACGATCTTCACCTCGGAAGCGCAGAGCATGACACGTACAAGAGCAAGAATCTTCAGAAGATTCTGGGTAACATTCTTCTCCCTTTTCAGGCAGGCCCCATCATCCCTCTCCTCAGGATCGCCCGATCCCCTTCCCTCCAACGGCGGCTGCTGACACTGCCTCTGTCAGTCGTCAACAGAGGGAATACTTCGAGATCATGGGGTAGCCTGATTTAGCTCTTCCTCTCCACCATTCCGTGCAACGGGCCTTCCGGGGGTTTTTCCCTCGAGAAACTCTCCGGCCAGCAGGTGACATTCTCGACTTCAGGAATCTTGAACCAGGAGGAAGCCGCAAAGGGTACCAGGCAGGCCACCTCGTGGCTGATCGTCAAGCTTGAGTCTCTGGCCATCCGGTCGCGACCCGAGGTTTTATACAAGGAAGCTCCGGGAAGGTTATGGAACTTTCCTCCTCTCGAACACGTGCACCTTCGTTTCCCGACACCAAGTGTCGAATTTGAGGACAAACTCGATGTTGAAGCATTGAGATGCAGTGACCGAGAGGTTTTTCTCTCGAAGGTCCCTACCGTGGATATCGGCAAACCCAGACACACTCCCATCCTTGGAAGGGGCTTGTTTCAACCCAAGGACAAGGAACGAGCGACTGAGAGGTGGTGAAAATCGTATCACGATTCGCTCCTCCAAGGCGCTTACATCCAGTTCCTACAAGCCTCCAGCGCCTCAACTTCAACAGCCTCGTTCAGCCTAGGACATCAGAACCGGCACGGGCAGCTAGACAAGGTGTCTTTGCAGCTTCCCCCCTCCTGTCGGGGACGAAGGGCGAGGAGCCCTCCTGGGAAGGCAATAATCCCAGAGGGGGCGGCCTAGGCCGCAAAAGCTAGGATTGGCAACCCCTACCTGCATCCCCCAGTGGGGGGATGCCTGATTTTGCACCTTCAAGTGGCAGCATCTCTGGGCCGATTCCTGAACGATCTCCACGATCAGCCAGGGATTTCGTGTCCTGTTTCGTAGCATCTCTACCTCCCATGTCAGCGAATCCAGTGTCGCTGAGCCCCTATGCCATGGGATCGGCAAAGGGGCTAGCCCCTCGGGCAGAGGGCGAGACCATGCTCTAGAAGGATGCTCATGCTCTCCAAGGTTGTCGGCAGCTCCCCCCAAGGTTCTTCAAATGACTTTCTTGTAAGAAGCACCTGAAGGCTGGAGACCCGCCATCGTCCTCTTAGCCCTGAGCAAGTTTGTCGTACAAACTTTGGTCAGTATGGTACAACAGATTCGATCAGACTTGTAGGGAAACCACAAGACTTCACGTGCATACTGGATCCGAAAGACAGGTACTTCCAGATCCCAATCCATCCGTCTTTACGGGAAGTACTTGGAATTCAGCCTAGGCAACAGATTTACCAGTTCAAGGTGCTGTGCTTCGATCTTTCCACAGCACCGCAGGCATTCACTAGGAAGTTCATCCTGAACCCTCATGTCCACACAGGAGCGGCATCCGCCTCCTTCGCTTTCTGGATGACTGGCTACCCCGGCAGTTTCGCTATCGACCCTTCTTCGACTCCGAGACAAGCCTATGGGACTTTGCCAAGATCTAAGGATCATGGTAAATCTCGAGAAGTTTTCTGTTTCCATCGCAACAACTGGGATATCTAGGCTTGATTTTAGTCTCCAATCTCCGTTAAGCCTTCCCACCAGATGGCAGGATAGCAAGGCGGAGGAGAGTAGTAGAACCTTTCCTCAGGCGAGGTGAGTCTCCAGCCTTTTTTGGTTACGCCTCCTAGGTCACCTTCCTCCTTGACCCCTCTAGTCCCAAACACTCGCCTCACGATGAGTCTCCTGCTTTGGCGACTCAAGTCCCGGTGGAATCAAGACTATGATTCCCCAGACTTTCTGGTTCTATGGGACCTGCCGAACGAGGGATCCTGCAGTGGTGGTTGACCTATGAAGCCTTTGCTAGTGAGTGGATCTTCTCGTCCCTCCTCCACATTTGATGCTGTCCTCGGACGCGTCAAAGAAGGGGGGGGGGGCACGTTCTGAACCAAAGGATCTCAAGCCTATGGCCAGAACTAGATGGGTACCTCCACACCAATTGGCTAGGGATGAAGGCCATATTCTGGCCCGTCAACAGTTCCAACAGGCCCCAGCGAGTCACTCCGTGAGCGACAACACCACGGTAGTTGCTTATTTCATCAAGCGGGGAGGTACCTTTTCATAACAGTCTTCCCGTCTTACAGTAGAGATACTGAGATGAGCCAAAATCCACTCAATACCACTATCGGCTCGCTTCATTCCGGACAAAGGAATGTGCTCTCCGACAGTCGGAACAGAGCATCGCAGATAGAGAGTATCGAGTGGTCTTTGGAACCCCCAGTAGCCAACAAGCTCTGACCTTGTGGTCCTGTTCGCGACAACCTTGAATTTCAAGCTGTCGCTGTACTTCTTCCCAGCCCCGGCCCCCAAGGCACCCTGCCGAGATGTCTTCCCACATCGATGGGACAACATCGACGTCTATGCCTTGCCACCGTTGGGTCTGAGGGAAAGGGGGACTCAACAAGACCAGACTATCGGTCAACCTGTCGATGACTCTGACAGCTCCACTACAGCATCATGCAGAGTGGTTTCCGGACCTTCTGCATCCCTTGATGGAACTCCCGAGAGAGCTTCCCCCACGACAAGAGCTAAAGCGACCATACCACTACATCTACCACCAGCCGTAGCTCCTCTTCGGCTCCACGCCTGGAGTCCATCCAGCATCTCCTCACAGAGAGAGGCGTTCCGCAACAGGTCGCGGAGCGGATGTCTTGACACCTGCGAAGTCATCCGCAGGGGTCCACCAGGCGAGGTGGAGTGTCTTCTGGGGTTGGTGTCGTGGGAGAAGTATCTCTCCCCTCGATGCCACTATTCCAGCGTTAGCGGAGTTATTGTCCATCTGCAGGAGGAAATACGCCTTTTGCTCTCAGCGTTAAAGCCTATCGCTCAGCCTCAAGCCTGACCTTCAGGCTCTAAGGTTAGACAATTCCTCCTCGCGGAATCTTTCTTCGCTCATACGAAGCTACGAACTTACCTGCACCAAGTCGGAAGTGAGACCTCCTCCATGGAACATGGCTCGGGTTCTTAGGGATCTTAAGACTTCTCCCTGTGAACCATTACGCAAGTCATCTGATAGGCACCTGACTTAGAAGACGGTGCTCCGGCTCGCTCTGGCTTCGGCCACGCCTATCAACGTGCTTCATGGTCTCTCGTACGACTTCGCCCATTCAAGAAGATAGGGAGAGGTAACGTTCGGGTTCATCCCTGAGTCGGTTACTAGACTCAAGATCTTGGAGTCCCAAACCTTCGGTTCGACTCCTTCAGGATTTCGAGTCTCCGTTCTGTAACAGATGACCCAGGCCTTCTCCTACTATGCCCAGTAAGGAGTCGGAGGTGTTATCTTAGAGAACAGCTGCAGTTCGTCCTCACGTGCAAGCCCTGTTTGGGAGCACAGGAAGGACGAAGAGGAGGGTCACCAAGAATACCTTTGCAGCCTGGATTCAAGGACCGTCCATCTCGCCCTGAATCCAGACCCTCCTCCGTCATGTAGCCTTAGAGCACACGATGTTAGAGGCATCGCAATGTCACTGGTCTTCAAGAAAACTACTCTGTGACGCAGGTGCTACAAACTGGAGTCTGGAAGCGTCGGACGACCTTCACAGCCCACTACCTGCAGGACGTGACCCACAGGAGCCTCGATACGTTTCTCTATCGGCCTGTGGTGGCTACAGAACAGCTAGTCTAACCTCAGGCTCCTTAATGGACAAGTAGCAGAAGGTTGAGGGCATTGTTACCCGGTGTCAGACTGCATGAATGAAAGAGGTATGTCTGGCCCTCTTCTTTCTTCATCCTCCCCTCTCTTGGGGAAAGCAGCATCCTAGGTTCTCTGCATAGCTGACCTCAAACCTCTGCATTAACCATGCTTCCTTGTGTTCCTAGTATTAAGATAATACTGTCACGTCTCCCATACCCTGACGAGGTGGTATTGGGATAGTCCTAGTCCAGAATTCCATCTAAAGGTCTTCAGGTCGACTGCCTAGGACAAGTCACGCTTCTTCCCTCCACACACAAGCTTATGTAGGCCGCATGTAGGTGCAGGGACTCTTTTTCTCGAAGTGCTGCTCACTCGGATTCTGAGTCCCCGGGTAAAGCCAAAGCCAGTATGGCTGGGGACTTTCCACCCTTCCTAAGGGGTAAGTCACCCTATGTAAATAGCGTGGTTTGTATTTCGGTTACGGAACAAATGACAAATTCGGAGATAATTTGTATTTTTCCTAACCATACAAACCTTGGCTATTTACACATATTTGCCCGCCAGCCCTGTCCCCCAAGTCAAGTCCTACCTCCAAGCGAAGTGAGTCAGTTTACCAGAGGGTGAGGGGGGAGGGGTAGCTAGCTACCCCTCCCCTACCCCCTGCTAACTAGCGCGGGGGTAGTTAACCCTCGTTAAAAATCTAATGGCTCGCCATTTCAGCTACGCCGAAAGTAATACCTTATGTAAATAGCTAAGGTTTGTATGGTTAGGAAAAATACAAATTATCTCCGAATTTGTTATTTTGTGTCTGCAGTATGACCACTAGATTTATTTTTCTTCCATCCATTTCAGGTACAATTTCCAGAAGAAGAGGGGAAATTCATGGGTTATGGAAAGTGCATCTGTTAGTCTCGACAATGCCGTTATAAATCATGACTTCAAGGCTAGTTTGAAATTTTATTTTGTTCCATGAGATTATATTATATAATATGGTAGAAACATATGAAAATTTTTAAGTCTAATTCTGAAAACTTTTATAATTAATCAATGCTCTGTTTGTAAGGAAAAATGGGCTAATATGAATGCAGTGTAATTTTTATGTAGCCTAAAAGGGAATGTTTTCTTTTATTGGGTGATTGCTATTTCAGCAAAAAAATGTCCACCATGTTTGTTATCAGTTGAATTAATATTAGGTTTTACTTTAATGATGTTAGACGGGGAATTAGATCTTACCACTCCTTAACTCCTATTAGGTTTAGGTTCATCTGTTTCTTTTGACCTTTATTGCTTGGTACTTCCAAACGTACTTCTTTGAGACCCAGCTGCTCCTTATCTCTTTTCTGACTTGAATACAAACCCTTGTCATTTTAATGGGGTAAGCTCTTGGTGCACTTTTGTTCCGACCATATAGGAGAAAGACTGGTGGGAATGAGAACAATATATGGTTGCACCATGTTTCCAACCATGCATCAACAAGGCAATGCTAGCTTTATGTTCCCACTTCTCTTTTGGTCGCCATTGCAAGTGGATGTTTTCTGTGTTTCAAGATTGACTTTTCTTATGAGTACTGGTGTCCTGGTCAACTTACTACTTACAATATAAATAATTGTCAAGAGGAAAGTTGGGGAAAAACCCCAATTATTTCAGAAATGTTAAATTGGAAGGATCTAATTTTCATTATTCCTTGGTTAAGAAAGAAGTAAAACCTTTTCTTTCTTCACTCGTATGAATATTTTTGAAAAAATGTAATTTGACCAATTTCTGTCACTATCCTTTGCTTATGAGTTAGTCTCTCCCTGGGAACAAAGTGAAAGATCTCAGAGCTTGATTTGTTTGGGCATGGGAAAATAATAAGGAAAAGTTAATCGGATAATTAGAAGATCTGTTAGTAGAATTATGAAGACCAATAGGAAGGTCATAAATGGAAACCTCGACCAGAAGGGAATCCATGTGGAAAGTATGAAAAAACTAACATAAAAATGTTAATGATGATGAGGATGAACTTTAGTTACATTATCAGTAATAATCTTGTTTACACTAGTAGTTTAAAATAATAAACGAGTACATCAATGTTACATGAAATACTATATCGTACCTTTGACTCAAACCTGCCATTTGCTTGGAATAATAAGGTATTTTTCCATTTTAGTACTGTAAATTCACCCACATAACCCTGCTACTAGAATTACCATTTTATGTGAAATTTATTGTGTTATTTTCTATTTAATCAAGTCATTGTAATTTTACTTTATTTCATCATTCCAGTTGGAAACTCCCATGGATACCATTCCTTTTAAGATGTCCTTTGCCTGCTCAGAGAAGTTTATTTTTAAATCAGTTAATGATTCATTTTTGAAAACAAAGGATGCACAGCTAGTGTTGGAGCGTTTCCAGGTAAGCATAATGGAGTAGACCATAGCTAATTTGTGTAGTTCTTTGTTAATTCTTTCTAAAGCGGGGTTTACACGGGCGAACAGCTCGTCGAGCCTGGTTCGACAACCCTGTGTTTGAATTGATGTTCGAGCGTGTAAACGGGCTATTTGGTTGTCGAGCGCGCTCGTCGAACGGCTCGATGAAAGTCGGGCTCATCTTGACTTTTGTGGGCGGAGCTACATTGTTTGACGAATGGTGTGAACGGGTGTCGAGCATCGAACCTCAGTTGTTATTCAAACCTGCTAGAGGAAACCTCATCAAAGAAATGAATAATAGCTGCCATTAATGAAAGCAAGAATGAGAAGGAAGTCGTACTTGATTTCATACATGCATATCGGGCTCATCCAGCTTTATGGAAAGTTAAATCAAAAGACTATTCCAATAAAGTAGCCAGAAACAAAGGAATAGCGGCTCTGCATGAAATATTGAAAGAACTAATTTTATAGCTCTAATTTTAAGCAACAAGCAAGTTGGTGTGTGAAAATTTCTCTTTTTTAGTAGCCAATCCTTCGTCCACTTTGATCTATTTTTTTTTAGTGCCACTGCTAAAGCAATGGCTATCAAATCGTCCTGGTCGAGAGACACGTTGACGTTGTTTTAGCACGAGGCACACTGAGGTTCGATGTGCTGAATGAAAGCTCTTCGAGCCGTTCTACAAGTAGGTTCGACAACCGGGCTCGGCGAGCTGTTCGGCTGTGTAAACCCGCCTTAACATTGAATTTTTTTTTTTTTTTTATATACATTTCATGATTAAAAGCTATTGTATTTAAAACTTTTGTATTTGTTTTGAGGTTTTGATTTATGAAATTATTTAAATAAAAGAAAGTTGGTTAATTACTTATAAACTCAACAAATCTCTTTATTTTGGAAAAACACTGTCGATATATTAGATAAAATCTTTTTGGCACCCTAAATTTGAAAGGTTATTGGACTTGGGGTTTTTAAGATGTCATCCTATTCTGGGAGGGTGTGGAGAAGTCGTTTCATTTCAAGTTATACTTCCTAGTCTTGCTCCTCATTATTGAGCATAAAATTCTGGTGCGCTTGTGCTTTTCACCTCTTGGTGTTTACGTACATGAATAGTAGGCTCTTCTTTTTTTTTTTTTGCCTGGCTACTTTTGGCATGTGTGTAGCATAATTTTACCATTTCACAGTGTATAGCATAATTTTACCATTTCACCATGTCCTGTATAGGTCTTTAATTTTACAACTGTTACGCTTTTATTGAGTGGTTGTTTGAAATTTATACACTTTGATTATGATGTGAATTTTAGGAAAAAATTTGGCTTGATATTGTTTCGCATTTAAGAGTAGTCATATATTTTCATTCATGAATGTATATTGAATAGCCTGAGTGTGCAGAATGCAATTCAGTATGGTAGCGAAGAATGTTTCACACTGCTCGGATTTTTCAACCCACCGCAGATAATTGACAGACAACATACTTATAAAGAAGTTCATCTTTATCTCGTGTAATTTTTTAGATTCAAAGAGTTATATTATTAGTTCAGAAAAAAATTGATTATTCATAGATGGAACTTTTTGATCTGATGTAGACCATTTATATGTGACTATGTGGTCTGATGTAATTACTTAGCTTTTATTCATTATACACTGTAGTTTCACTGCTTGTTGATATTGGATTATCACACATCATTTTTTTTCAGGTGCAAGCCTTTGACAACGGTGACAAATTTGGTGGTGCATGGGACTGTGTGGGCTTTTTCACAGTACCCATTTGGTGTGGTCTGCTTTCAACACTCATCTTGGTCATCATTCTTACTATGGGACTATTTATGCTGAGTGACATCAAGACCATGGATCGATTTGATGATCCTAAAGCTCAGCCACTGAGTGTTCCCACCACTGATTAAACAACTAAAGAAGAGCAGTCTTTGTTTAAGATTGTTGTCAAGAGTAATGCAGTTGGGAAGTCATTGAATTTTGTACCCAGTTTAGAGAACAAATATAAACCACCTTCATGTTGCACAGTTTCCCATAGGGAAGGAAACTATTTTTAATCAACAACTGAATGGCAGTAATAAGATATTTCCAGCAAGATGAAATTTAAATATAACATATACAGTATTTGATAAATGTTTTGAAGTACTTGCAATACGTTATATAGGATTTAGATTATTACCAAATAATAAAAGCTGCTATTAATGATTCTAGTTAATTTTTATAGGTGTCAAATTCAGTAGTAACCTCTTGTTAAAATATACTATGGAAGGTGTACGATAGTAACATTAATTATAAAACCAAAGTTTTTACCAAGTTGACTAACAGGTCATAGCAACTTAATGTATTTCTTTCCAGATACCTATTATTTACTATTATATCTGGCAAGGTAAGAAATAATTTTGGAAATATTTCAAAATTAGTAGAAATCTTGATTTAATATTTTATTTGTATTATATTGAAGTACATAGTACTAGAGAGAAAATTTGCCTTTAGCTTATAGCCTTATAATGTTCATAGGCTATTTTTCAGGTAATGTCCCACTAGTCAAAGAAAAAAGATAGATATATTATTAGCACAAATTCCTGAAAACAATATGTAGTGCCAACAGATATTAAGAATTTAAATTTCAGTAAAATTTTGTGGGCCAAACATTATGTAGTGGGCAAGCACCTCACAAGGTGCATTGTAAGTATTATTATTGTCTTTGCAGTGTCGTTCTAGCGGCACTTGCATTGTATACTTCTACTTTACCTCCATTTCCACTTGCTTTCTTCCGTTTTGCTGTACAGCCTCAACAACTTCACTTCATATTATGTCAAGTTTTCCCAAGTTGCACAACTAGGTGCTCGCGGGCCCCAATGCCGGGTTATATAGCTCAAATTTGTAAATCCAAACTGAAGCAGGATTATGATTTAAATTGCAGAAAAATCTATTGTAGTCCATGTAAGCTCATAAATTTTTTAATTTCATGGTAATGTCGAGAGAGATTTAAATATCATGTGGTATATAACCTGGCATTAGTTGAATGTATGAATATTAAAAAAGGAAATGAATTTTAGATGTGTGCAATAGCTGAAAATTCACATGTTTACAGTAGTTATGGATTTGTTAAATAGTTTAAAAACATTTCTGAATAACAGGTTTAATTGATCAACATAATAAGAAACATAGTTTTTAACTTTGTAAATATGTTACTCTATGTTTATATGTATATAGGAATCAGGTCTGTTTAAGTATAAAAAGCCATTGCTTTTTATGAATAGGTCTGTGAAAAAAAAAATTACATTCCAAGAAAGAGTTTGTTTTAAATGTTTGTGTGTATTCCATATATGTATTTAATTAATGGATCACAATAAAGGTCTTTGTGGTGTCAGTGATTTAATTCTTTCATTTACCTGAAATGCTAATTTCAATTGATCAAATTGGCATCATTATAAAAGAAGGGTCTTGACAATAGTTTATGATAGTATTCCTATTTTCTACAAGTAATCGCTATAGGCATTATACTTTTTCTTAGGTGATAGTTACCTTGAAGTTACCAGGTAACTAACTCACCCTTTTCCTGTTCCCAACAATTTTCGCTCCAAAGAGGAGGAGGATGACACCACTGAAGCACAAGATGACCGATATGGCTGTCTCTTCCAATACTTCTCCTGATTTTTCTGTTTTCGTGGAAGCAGTAGTGATGCACCAAAGTCAACCCCAGCGGGGCGATGTCAGTACAAGATAAAGGCGAGATTCCGCACGAATACTGCTGGTCAAGACAAGAACATCCACCCTCGTCACTTCTTTCCTCAAAGACTGTCAACAAGGATCTTCCCCAACATAGGATAGCCTAGGCATTCAATTGGTCCATTCAGTCCAATAGGAGAAAAAGTGCATTGCTAAGAACCCTCTCTTTGGAGAAGGGTTGGCCGCACTAGTACAACCTCACCTCATTCACAAAGTAAGAGGATATGTACTGGAAACAAACCCTCCCCAATTAGTCCAATCAGCACTCAGGACAGGAGGTAACGCACTGGCTGATGTGCTCTCGGTGCTTGGTTCTTACAGTGTTCAGTTTTCACAAGAAAAAAAAACACACAAGCACCACCTAACCATGTTCAATTCTTATGTAGGTGAGCATAAGCACCACTAGTACTAATAAAGGGCCAGAGGTGTTCCTGTTCATGAGTGCCACTAAGGTGAGGTAGGCGCACACCTTAGGAGCAACATTGGGCATGGGGTATAGTTATCAGAAGAGCAAAAGCAGCACATCAATGAGCAGGAATTGATGGCGGGCCTTTGACCCCTAAAGGTCTTCACCAGGCATCTTCGAGAGCAAACAGCCTAGTTAATGAGCGGCAACACCACACCCACGGTGTATGTCAACAAATGAAATGGTGTCCTGGCAGCAAAGGCATGTGTGCGAAACTGATAATATAGAAGACCTAACAGTCAGGCCCATTCGAGGGGAACAAAACATAACAAACTTGAGCCAGAGATAACAAATGGTTGGGTCTCTTCATCCCCCAGTGACAAAGAGACTTGTGACTTTGTGGGATTCCCTGACCATAGACCTGTTTGCAACTAGCCTAAACCACAAACTCCCAGTCTATTGGTCACTAGTCTCGGACACAGCAGTTTTTGTCAAGGCCATGTTTCAACAATCCTGGAATAGGATAGATGTGTACACCTCCCCTCCGTTGTGCCTAATCAGAAGTGCTCAACAGGAAAATAGTTACACCAAACCTCTGCTCAACTTGAGGCACCAAGATGGCCCCACATGGAACGATATTCAGAGCTAATCTCCCTCCTTATGGAAGGGCCTCTAGAGCTATCCCTGAAGCCAGACCTCCTTTGTAAAGATACTCCAATGCACTATCCAGTTCCTCCTCGGAGAGTAGGGTTTCTTCGAGGAGAGCTGTCGTGACTCCTCAGAAAATCCTCCACAGCAGTCTAAAGTAATGCGCTTGGTGTTGGAGGAAGAATATCACTCCAATCTAAGCCTTTGTGTGCTTGATAGAAGACTTCTTGATCTTTCTCCAAATAGACAAAACGTTGACAGTGCCACCAGAACATGGCTACCGGGCAGTGTTAAGTCATGTCTTCCGATTCAGAGAGAGCTTAACCTGGCAGGTTCCGGGTAGATCTCCATGCTCATGAGGAGTTTCTAGCAGTCCTGTCTACCCGGATGGGTATGTCTTCCAGAATGGGATGTTAGGAAGGTCCTGGGATTTCTCACTGTCAACCTTACCATTTGCTTTCTTAGGATCCATCATCCAATTACAAAGAATGTCCACAGATACAGTGAAAAATCCCATAAGTAACGCAAACACAACATGGGAGATGTGTACAGAAGTTGACGACCATGTGAACTGAACACGAGATGTGGGCTTAGTGCTCAGCCATCTAGCATTAGCATCTGTAAGGGTAGTCCTACTCATATCTCAATGCAAAATTTTGCTTGGAAGCTGCCTTGTATCTCTGAATGCTGTATACAGTCAGCGCTTGCTCTCCTTCGCAGGGGTTGAGTAACAGAGACAGCTGCGAATAGCAAGAATCGGCAAGTACTTGCTGCCCTAGGGTTGTTAACTCCTAACAACTCAAAGTGACCA